>NW_006770652.1:3600458-3610419 GCF_000442215.2 Lipotes vexillifer
TCTTTTGACTTCAGCCATTGTGCCAATTCCTGCTACTGTCTTCCATCACCAAGCCCAAGCTACCACTGAGCCTTCACTTTTACTGATGCTGGAAGTCTCGCTTTTGGAGAAGGGATAGCCTGCCTACCTCACCTCCTTCTGGGTGGGCCAGGGCTGCCAGAGATGCTTGTGCAGGTGGGACCCTGCCCAAGGGTGCCTGGCTGAGGAGTACGTGGAAGCTGAAATTCAACACTCAACACAGGAGTCCTGGCAGGGTGCTAGGGAGGTGGGTGGGCGCTGGGTCTGCCTCGACTGAAGGTGTGCCTTTGTGATTTAGACAAAGACACTGCATGGGCTGGCAGCAGTCCTGGGCAGGGATTGGAGAAACCTTAAGGCAGTCCGTAGTTACAGTCTTTCATATTGGGAAAACAGACCAGACCCCTCCCAGTATGCTCCATTTCAGGTGCTACACATGTTAGGTGCTTCTTGTCAGTTTCTCTCAAAGCCCTTTGATGGGAAGCCTACTGTCACTGACTATGGTTAAACATTTCACCTCTCCCTACCTTTAGCTGAGGCTACTATGATGAAAGTCTCTTCTCTGAGGTCAAGTATCCAGGGTAAGTCTCTTCACTAGCCCTGTTTTGTCTTTCCAGAATCTTAGGGTTTTATTTGTAAATAGGACAGCGCATGCCCTCAAAAAAAAGCAAAGAACATTGATGGAGTTGTTAACCCAATAACCTTCCAGCCCCCTTCTCCTAGGATCTGTCTCTCCTCCATCCTCTCTCCCTCTGTACCCTCATGGCTAGGTCAAGAGTATCACTTTCTTATATGACACATCTCCTGTTAGGTTTGATCCAAGCTGGGCCCAAAGGATTTCCCTGGGATTTTTCTAATTAAAATTGAGACACTGTCCCTCTTTAGGAATAGATCTGTAAGATTTGAAAGAGAGGGGAAAAAGGAGATGTGTACAGTTAGGTTTCCTCCTGGTAGAGTAGATTGATCTACTGAGATTGAGGGTAGCCTGTGGAGAGAAGCAGAGATTCCAAATGGACAAGGAGAGAGTTCTGGTAGCTTTCCAGTCCCTGGTTCCCATTGTTCCAGAAGCTCTGCTCCATCCCCATTTTCCCCATCATTTGGTTATTTACCTCCTTGGATTTTGTGAACCAGCAACCCCTGCTGCCCATCCCATTCTCTTAGGCAAATTCAAGCTGTGTTTCTGTCATCTTGCAAGCAATACCTTTATTTACACAAAGGCAAATAAAGTACTTAGAGATGCTTTGTTTTTCAAGTTAGTTTCTACTGGGTCTGAACTATAAATATTACTTCACACAGATGAAAACCAGAGGCCTATTGGATCACCTGTCACTTGGATTGCTAAATGGGGTTCATTATCTGCTGAAGTTTAACAGTAAAGAGTTAAGGAAATGAAGTCCAGAAGGGTGTTCCAGTTCACAATAATGTTAATTTCCTGAGAAAATTGCTTGACCCCAGACAAGCCATTTACTTTTTCAAGAGAATTGTTTTCTCTTGTGTTTTTGTTAAACAACAGAGAGCTATTGTATAGTAAGCATTCTTGAGATGACTTCCTTTTTGTACACGTATATGAACAAATGAAACAGAGATATAAGCAGAAAAAACAGAACTGAAAACGTGTATGCATGAAGCATAGTATGAAGAATCTCTGCTGAGGGTTTGCCCATGGTTTCATAAGATCAATGTATTGTAAACCTATTTTTCATGTTTGGCTTAGTGACATTCATTCAATTGCCATTTATCAATACCTGATTTGGGAAAACTCCATGGAGGCTGCAGGGTTGGACAAAAGGTTCCTTACCACAGGGTGTTGATAACCTGAGTCTGGAAGCACACTCATGAAAAGAAATTAATGCAAGGGCAATTGAAATAGATGTTGTAACAGAGAGAATGAAGTATTCTGGAGGCTTTGGGGGAGGAGAGACTAACTCCAGCTGGGGTGGACACAAATGGCAGGTTCCTATTATCCAAGTTCAGAGAAAATTATCTACAAATCTAAAATGTCAGGTCATTATTTTTCAGTGATAATTAGACACTTTCTAGACATTTTGGCTGTAGATGAATTTCCTACAGGGCCCTTAGCTGACACCTGACACTTCCCGAACTAAGCTTCTATTTTATGATGAATATTCCTCTTCACAATTCTAATGCTTGCAGATTTCATAAGGTGAGAGGGAAAACAGTGAGTGGTTTAATGGATTAAGTCCAAAGGGCACATCTCTTTTCTTACTAAAAATGGATAAGGATTAGCAAGACTTTTTTAGTAAAGAGCCAGATAATAAATATTTTTGGCTTTGCAGGCTTTATATTTCTGTCACAACTACCTAACACTGTTGTTTTAGAGTGAAAGCAGCCACAGACAGTACATAAATGACGAACATGACTGTGTCCCAATAAAACTTTATTTACAAAAACAGGTAGAGGGCTGAATTTAGCTCACAGGCTGTCATTTGCTGACATTCGAACTAAAAGAAAGAGGAAAGGATATGAGCATTTAATAAAAAGAATCTACTAACACTGTGTTGTGCATTGTGGAGAAATATGAAAATGCAAAATGTACAGTCTCAAGTTCAGTACTGTGGAGGGAATCTGTAAGCAGATAAACAGAATACGATGTGAAATGCGGTGTCCTAAGTGAGGACCAAATATTTCTGGCTTAGAAAGGCTGGAAGGTATAGGATCAGCTCATCTGGAAAGAGGGAAAGGGATTGTAGGCAGGAGGAGCGATGTGAGAAAATGAACAGAGACAGGGAGCACAAGCAGGGAAGAGGGGACACGGAGAAGTAAAGTCTGATATGTAGCTGTGGGCCTCACCTCGTTTCCTGTCTTTGCCTTTCTCAGAGCTGCACAGCTGGGTGCCTACTCTAGGATTAGTCTCCCTCAGCACGTAGCTTAGCAACTGTAGCCTCACCAAGGTGGCTTGGAATAAAGTCATGCTCCTGGGACCCAGCGTCTGGTGGTATCAGCACTGGTCTCCTGCAGTCGTGCCCTCTGAGATTCCTTCACCACAGCATTTTCCATGCCTTGTGTTTTCTTTTTCTTTCATAGACCTTCAGTTTTGTCTAGTTTCTCCTCCCGAGTCTCCCTGACTGGTACCCAAGTGCCTCTTTAGGACTAGGACCTTGGTACACAGACAAGTACCTCCCAGCCTTTCCTTCCAGGAGCTGGATCTCGCTCCCCAAATGGCTTATTCTGTTTTCTTGTAGGCCTTCTGTTGCAGGGACTTCCCTTACCCTGTGCCTGAGCCCACCTGAGCTAGTGCACTGTCACAAGCCTCAGCTTGAAATGGGCCGTGCTGAGACAAGAGCAGCTTTTGAGCCATCCTTTGATTCCCTTGTTGCCAGTCCACAGTCAAGATTCCCATTTGTCCAGTTAAAAAAGATAAAAAGTCTCCATTGATGGGATGCAAGCAGATTTTATCTACAGTTATTGGTAGAGGCCCTCTGGAGCTGTTTTGAGGATTGTGGGGAGGCATTTGGCCTTGATGAGAAGAAGTAACATGATTAATTAGCAATAAATCCAGTTTACCTACCTGAGATCTGGTCCCCATTGAAGAACTACCTGGCGAGAAACTATAGGGTTGTCAGCCTCTGCTTTAAGACCTTTGTCACCAGATCTCGTGGAAGGATGGCAGCAGGTATGGATACCCGAGAGATGTTCCTAGATGAAGAGGAAAATACGCATCTCTGTTCACTTGGATCCTATCCACTGTCATGCTCTTGCCAACTCCAAATACCCACCATCTACCTGCTCTGCTAGATATTTGACAGATGTCGGATATTTGGAGTACTGTGTTCTGGAGCATTTAGAGACCACATTCAGACTTTTCAGAAAAGGCCACCATGATGGATTAGCAATGTCTGCCATGGGCCGGGAGGAAGGATGGGGAGAATAATGGCATGCATGCCACATATTTCCATCCCTGATCCAGACCAAGAGGGTGGTACCCTGAGTCACGTATGTTGGGAGAGGGGCAGGATGCTGCAGCAGGGCCTCGGGGAGTGCTGGCAGCATCCGCTGTGTGGTCTCAGGACCTCTGTGTGAATCACGAGCACCTCAACCAGACCATAAGAGTATTTACCTCCTGAGAGCCTGCAGAAGGTCCCTGGGATTATCGGTTTAGATCATGTTGAAATATAGTCTAGGAAGATCAATTCTAATGACAAGATTAATCTTTCTCTCTTAGCACTTTTATTCCAGGTGGGCCTAAATGCCTTTTGTAGCCTAGCATAACCAGCCAGAAAAGACTCTGCATTGATATTCTCCCAATGTCACCTACATCTCATAGGTACCCTTGCTTAGGTGAGTACCTTGAAATCTCAAAAATGCTAAAGCAAAGGGATACAATGTGAAAAACCCAGTCATCACTGAGCGAGGCCATAGTCCATAGGATGGTCCAGGGCAGCGGTCCCCAACCTTTTTGGCACCAAGGACTGGTTTCATGGAAGAAAATTTTTCCACTGACCCAGAGTGGGGTTGGGGTGGGGGGATGGCTTCAGGATGATCCAAGTGCATTATATTTATTGTGCACTTTATTTCTATTATTATTACATTGTAATATATAATGAAATAATTATACAACTCACCATAATGCAGAATCAGTGGGAGCCCTGAGCTTGTTTCCAGTTGCCACTCACTGATAGGGTGTTTTTTTTTTACATTAATATTTGTATTTTTTATTTTGTTCAGAAGTCTATTCAAAATTATTAATTATTTAGAAAATCACATCACCAATGACAATTGTACTATGTGGTATCAGTCTGTATTTATAGTTGTCATATTCATGGTGATCCATGTATAGGTCCAAACATTTTGACTGCTTCAAGTAGCCATCCATGCTCCAGTTACATTAATATTTTTATATCCTGTGGAACATTAGGCTTTTTTTTTTTTACATCTTTATTGAAGTATAATTGCTTTACAATGGTGTGTTAGTTTCTGCTTTATAACAAAGTGAATCAGTTATACATATGCATATGTTCCCACATCTCTTCCCTCTTGCAACTCCCTCCCTCCCACCCTCCCTATCCCACCACTCTAGGTGGTCACAAAGCACCGAGCTGATCTCCCTGTGCTATGCAGCTGCTTCCCACTAGCTATCTAATTTACGTTCGGTAGTGTATATATATCTATGCCACTCTCTCACTTCCTATCTTTTTAATCAAAATAGCCATGAAGAAAGTAACTCTTTAAGCTTGGTAGTTTATAGTGGAGTAGATGGATTCTGATCCTTGCAGGTGAGACATTTCTAAAGAATGAAAATATTAGCTTTCAGGTGGACAGAAAGGAAGGAAGTCTGTAAAAAGAAAAATGTGGCAGTTGGTGGGCAACAAACATAAGCTTTGCCTAGTTCACTGACTACTAGGGCCCACTCTGTTGGTCACTATTGCTGATTAATTGTAACGGCTCTCTTGCTAAGCCATCCTGTTTATTCCAAGGAGATAAAATCCCATGTGTAATCAGTGAGCAATCTCCTCTTCACATTTCAATTTTCAGTGAAATAATTCAATCACAGGATTAAAAATAATCAAATAATAATGGTTTATATTGAAAGGCAATAGCTCCCTGCCCCACTCCACCAAAACCCAAGAGGAACCTATTAAAATAATATATACATATATTTAACTATTTGTAATTTATCAATGTTAAACATGGTATGTTGACATCCTATTACAATGGATGATGAAACAGCTCACTTCCCCATACCTTCCTCTATTTCCCCTCTGCTTTCCTTTTAATATAATTACATCACCATTTTTGTTCCTATAATTGTTACCTTAAAATTAATTATTAAAACCCAGAGTTAAGTACTATAAAAGCAGTGAGGTAGAAGACATTTTACATAGGGAGGTGGACCCAAAGATTTAGGCTATAAAATTAATGTGACTGGGCTTCCCTGGTGGCGCAGTGGTTGAGAGTCCGCCTGCCGATGCGGGGGACACGGGTTCGTGCCCCGGTCCGGGAGGATCCCACATGCCGCGGAGCAGCTGGGCCCGTGAGCCATGGCCGCTGAGCCTGCGCTCCACAACGGGAGAGGCCGCAACAGTGAGAGGCCCGCGTACCGCAAAAAAAAAAAAAAAAAAAATTAATGTGACAAATTATGTTAGCATTCAGTTAACTTTAACATCCAGTTTGAGTTAAATGCCTCTCTTTCTATTCACCTCTCAAGGGAAACTTCAAATACACAATGGAATTTATTGTACTGCTAAAAATAAAATCATTTTAATATTAGAATTGTAGTAGATGAGGAACCGTAGGAAACTAAAACTGGCTAATTACTCTAGGGAACAGGGAGAGGAAACATGGGATAAAAACTGGAGGATTAAGCAACAGAAGAAAACAGAAGGCTCAACATGGCAGCGACTGCTCATAGACTGCTCTGCTTCCGATTAGATGCCCATGTTGTTGGGTATGACAATGTGTCCCGTCAAATAAAAAAGTTAAGTTTGCCAGCCTAACAAATTAAAAACATAGGACTCTCAGTTAATTTTGTATTTCAGATAAACAATGAATAATTTCTCAGTATAAGAATGTCCCATGCAGTACTTTATATGGCAATCCTGAGAAGTATACTTACCAACCTCCCTTGTAGATAGCGGTGGTCCATGAGATGTCAGAAGCCCTTGGGTGGAGCATCTACAGAAGTTCTTAAAAGTGGACTGACTTACCTACAGGCACACACTTCTTTTCTCTCCCTCTTTCTTTCTGCCTGGAATGTTAATTTTTATATTTTTTATTTTTTATTTTTACAGCTACTGTCTGGTAAAGAGGAGGAAACCTAGAGTGTGGAATCCACCACTATAGACAGGATTACAGAATGGGAAAGGAGACTGGTGAACATTGACGAGGTCACAGAACAACTCTACAGCCTGGATTTATTTCACATGGGGAAAAAAATATTTCTTACTTGTGTAAGCTAATTATTTTAGTTTTCTGTTTTACATAAATGAACCTAATACTAACCCATACATTTTATGGTCATGTTCTATTAGCAAAAGGTCAGAACCATTGTCAAAGCAACCATCTCTACCCAAGCCATATAGAAGAAGGGATGAGCAGAGGACAGAGTTGAAGATAATTAACAAAGACCCGTATGGACACAAGTAACTGGCATCAGAGAGGTCTAGAAACAGGCACCAAAGACCTGGTCAAAAAGGCTGGAATTCAGAGCAAGGAAATTTAACTCTTTTGGAAAATGGGGTGGAAGGCAAAGACTTCCTCCTAGAGGGAGGTGATTGTGAAGTCAGATCAATTTTGTTTGTTTGTTTTGCAGTACGCGGGCCTCTCACTGCTGTGGCCTCTCCCGTTGCGGAGCACAGGCTCCGGATGCGCAGGCTCAGCGGCCATGGCTCACGGGCCCAGCCGCTCCGCGGCATGTGGGATCCTCCCGGACCGGGGCACGAGCCCGCGTCCCCTGCATCGGCAGGCGGACTCTCAACCACTGCGCCACCAGGGAAGCCCCAGATCAATTTTGACTCAAGCCTACCTTGAGTGACATGCTGACTTCTATTGTCCTCACCAGAGACCAGGTCTGGCTTCTGGGGGGAGAAAAACAGGTACATTGGTCTCAGCTGCACAGGTCAGTGAACAAAGTTGCAGCCAATGTTTCTATTAGCTAATGAGGGATTGTGATATGACAGGCAGTGTTCTAAATGTCTTTTGTGTCTTGGATTATGTAGTTGTCATAACGGTGCTATGAAGAAAGCACTTTAATTGTAAGAATTCATTTATAACTGAAAGTCCCACAGTGTTCCATCACAGTTCAGAGAACCAAACGCTGGATACTATGCTGCCTTATATCCCCGAATCCCCACCCCCAGTGCTATTTTTGACTTGCCTTTCTCTGGAAAACTCCATGGTGGTCCTTGATTTCAGTTATTCCACTTTCAACTAGCCCACTCTCAGTGTTAGTCAGCCAGCTACCCAGGTAAGAATCTGTAAGTGGAACAAAACATGACCACCCCCCCACCCCAACTGGAAATTTGGTGCTGGTAAACCTAGATTTTTACATGCATCTCCCTATATAAGTGGAGAAATTGAAGTTAGTCCAACTCTTTTTTCTTTTCTTTTTTAAAAAATTTATTTATTTGGCTGCGCTGGGTCTTAGTTGTGGCATGTGGGATCTTCACTGCAGAATGAGGAATCTTTTTAGCTGTGGTATGAGGGATCTTTATTTGCGACGTGTGAACTCTTAGTTGCGGCATGTAGGATCTAGTTCCCTGACCAGGGATTGAACCTGGGTCCCCTGCATTGGGAGCGCAGAGTCTTAGCCACTGGACCACTAGGGAAGCCCCAGTCCAACTCTTATTTTAATGCAAAAATAATCCATTAGTTTGATTTTGAACATGTAAGAGGAAAATGTATTATTTATAATCCTTCACTGACTCCTAATGAAAATCGATCCGCATTAACTAGAGGATCAATCTAAGACCTTTTTTTTTTAAAGAAGATGTTGGGGTAGTAGTTTATTAATTAATTTATTTATTTTTGCTGTGTTGGGTCTTCGTTTCTGTGCGAGGGCTTTCTCTAGTTGTGGCAAGCGGGGGCCACACTTCACCGCGGTGCGCGGGCCTCTCACTGTCGCGGCCTCTCTTGTTGCCGAGTACAGGCTCCAGACGCGCAGGCTCAGTAGTTGTGGCTCACGGGCCTAGTTGCTCCGCGGCATATGGGATCCTCCCAGACCAGGGCTCAAACCCGTGTCCCCTGCATTAGCAGGCAGATTCTCAACCACTGCGCCACCAGGGAAACCCAATCTAAGAGCTTTTGACGTACTAGAAGGCGGGAGTAGTAGTAACAAATGGTTGTTGTGCAAGTTTGGAACAAGAGGCTGGGGCAGAGCTTAAGTGTTTGGCGAAAGAGAGAGTTGGGTGGGTGGGGAAGATCCAAGACCCCAGGGATAGCTCCAGCTTAATGCTAGAGGGAGAAAGTGGTTTCAAGCCAAATACAGAGATTTGGAAGAAGAGATATAGCTAGTGGACTCTCTCCCTCCCTCCCTCCCTTTCTTCCTTCTTTCCTTCCTTTTTTTTCTTTCTGTGAAAAGCTGTGCATATTCCACAGTGGAATTTTCAGAAAAAATTGAGTCACTAACATTATTGTTAAATGGAGTCTTGTTTAGGGGAAACAAAGAAGAGGATGGGTATACTGTTGGCATAAGGGTTAGAGACATGAAGAAAAAGCATACAATTTCAATTTACCGAAAATCAGCTTATCCTTTTAATCACACACACACAGAAGTTAAGGAAATATTTTTAAGAGATTGGTTTGAAGAGACACCAAATGAGAAGCTTCTCTTGAGCGCACAGAAACCTTAATACAACCCAGGCAGTACTTGTACTTTCCTCTGTAACAGTTGTGCACTAAATATGTCTGAGGATTTTATTGGTGGTACTGAGTTTGATGGCATTGTTATTTCTGTTAAACAGTAGTGTGTGTAATTTTTAGGATAGTTTAACGGCATCTTGTCCTTAACATTTGATAAAAATGAGTAGAAAGCAGAAAAATTAGTGCTGATAACTTGTAAAAAGTATAAAGCCATCAACTTAATACAATTGAGAAATGAGATCTTGGAAATAGAGATCTAACATAAGAAAATAACAAAATAAAGTTCATGGATGTCACCCTGTGCCCCAAAACCAGTCAGAATTGGAGCTGAGATTAGGGGAGGGCTTTAGGGAAAAATGAATTTGATTGAATAAACTGATGTGTCTGGCATTTGGAAAATTATCATTGCTACAAGAACAACCAATTGATACAAAAAATTAAGGATTATAAATATTGGAAATTAAGCATATGAACAAATGAGGCAGTGGTTAACTGTTGGAAAAATAAAAAGATAGAACCCCCCCCAAAGTACATTGCTTATTTCAATAGTCAACAATTACATAGTTATAATAATACTATTGAGTTATCCTAAATTTGTGACCTAACTCTATAGAGTGAGTGAGAGTAG
>NW_006770652.1:3610429-3631393 GCF_000442215.2 Lipotes vexillifer
TACCCTCCATCAAAAGAAGTTAGTAGATTTCTGAAATTAGTCAAGAAATATAATAATAATATTATAATATAAGCATATTATTTAGAAACACACCAAAAGAAATAGATAAAAAGTGAACAGTGGCCTGTTATGACAGGTACTGGGGATTGGTGAATGGTGAAACAGGAACTGCTGTTTTCATTGTAAGCCTTTTTTTCACTATTTGTTTTAAGTGTACCTGTGTTGTTTTGATAAGATTTAATTAATTCATTAAACAGATTTTTTTAGAGGACTGCACATACTGTTTCTTCTACATCTTTTATTTACGTTTTGAGAAGTTACAACTATCCTATACTGCTTTGCTCCCCTTTGACATGTAAAATACATGATATTGACAGATACCTTGATTGAACATCTAAAGATGTTTCAACTGTGGGGAGTCAGATAGTAAATATTTCAAGACCTACCTGTGGAGGCCTCTGCAGTCGAGCAGCCCACCCATCCATAGCTAATTTTAATTTCTGCAACTGCCTGAGGATGTTTGTCCTTGTGTTCTGACTCTAGCCCTTCAGTTTGGATACGTCTGTTAGCTCCAAAGTCCAGTATTTCTTCAGTTCTGAGTACTTTGCCTTGGTTCTGTGAAAGACTGTATCCTTCTTTGCTCTGTCAAAGCTAAGTTTACCTTCTCATCTTTCTAGAAACCTGTTCTATTCAATTTTTTTTTTCAAACTCTACTTTAAAAAAGACATAATTTATTAATTCATCCAGGAAGCATTTTTAAAGCCACTACTATAGGTCCAATCTTATGCTACAACCTGGAGACATAGAAGAAGGGTATCTAGTTCCATCTAGCAGAAGACATGAAGTTTCTTAAGTTGCCGTTTGGATTTCTTTATTTCTTTTTTTTTTATTGAAATACAGTTGATTTACAATGTTGCATTAGTTGCCGGTATACAGCGAAGTGATTCAGATATATATATGTATATATATATATATATATATATATATATATATTCTTTTGGGTTTGGATTTCTTTTAGGGGATTAGGGTGCCACTAACACTCTTCTCTTCTAGGAACACAAGTGAAAAGATCACTAGGCAAATGAAAAGGATAATCCAGGCAGTAGCCACACATGCCCCCAGATGCACGGCTGTGTGATAAACTGCAGCGTCAGAGACTGAATTTTGAGTCTGGCTGAAGCTGTACTGGGGTTTCCTCCTTTGCACACTGACTAGCAGACTCGCTACCTGAGTATTCAGGCACGCGGCTGGGAGACACAGGCAGGGCCTTCAGAACAGCCCCTGGGTCACTTACCCAAATGGCAGAAAGCAAGGACCACAAGTTCCTTTTTAAGAGGTAGGCTCCAGGCCCTGCCCACGTGTGCTTGCCACTCCGACAGGAAGTCAAGTCAGTTCTGGGCTCAGAAGCAAATGAAAGGACAGGGCAGTCATGAGCACTGATCTTTAGCCTTGAAAACAGGTCCCCCACCAGTGAAACTAGCCCAACGAATGTTCCCAGCTCTGACCAATCATCTCAGTCACTCCCATGAGGAGAAACAAAGAAAGGAGTGAAGCGAGAGAGGACAGAAGGGTAGTGAGCTTCCTTCTTCTCTGGGATAAGGCAAACACATGAGGTGAAAGGCGGTCCCTCCCTCTTCAACAGTTTTCCTTACCTGTGTGTCTTCTATTCTTAGAAATAAGTAGAAGCGCAAAGATCTACAAGTGTCTCAGTGTTCAATTCGACCATAATTAAACACGTTTCCTGAAATGTGAAAATACCAGTGAAGCATGTTTCCTTCATAATAAATACATAAATGTGGCCACCCACAAAATGGGTGAATGGCCCTCAGCGTATTCTGGGTCCCAGTTTTCTGGGTCCCATAGTCACATCACAAAATACCATTGGGTTGGTACAAGGATTGAATGAGTTAAAATGTATAAAGTTTGTAAACAGTGCCTGACATACAGACAGCGTTAGTTGTTGTTATTATTATTACTATTAATTTATGTTTTATATCATATTACAGTCATTATCTCATGTGATTTTCACAACACCCTGTGAAAAAGATTAAGACAAGCCATATTACCACCTTTGCCGATGAAGTTATGCAGTACACGAGGTCTGCAATTCAGATTTTCGGCTACCAAAGCACAGGTGGCTGCCTGGTTTTCTTTATTCAGAAATTTAAAGGTCGCATATCTTGCCTTGTCACTGGGAACTGTCAGATGATGACAAGGTAGAACTTTGGAATTCTCCTACTCCACTAGGAAAAGAGTTGTTTGGCTTAAATTATGTGCAGCATTTCGCTTTGCAGTTTCCTGGGTAAATCAGTGCGGGTATTACACAATTGAGAAACATTTGCTTTCTGTCTTGCACACAAAACATTTCATATGCTGATTGTTTTTTGTTTTTGTTTTTATTTTTGCGGTACGCAGGCCTCTCACTGTTGTGGCCTCTCCTGTTGCGGAGCACAGGCTCCAGACGCGCAGGCTCAGCGGCCATGGCTCACGGGCCCAGCCGCTCTGCGGCACGTGGATCTTCCCGGACCAGAGCACGAACCCGCGTCTCCTGCATCAGCAGGCGAATTCTCAACCACTGCACCACCAGGGAAGCCCTACTGATTGTTTTATTCCTCATGACTTAAACTGTTACAGGAGAAGGTGAGGGTAAACCTATGTCACTCCTGATCCCCTCACTGAAGGAGGCTGATTTAGCTCATTTGGCTGGATAGGTGGGTATCACCATGCCCCTCCTCTTCTTAAGCATGTATTTTAGATTTATATAGATAAAATGTGTGTAATATGTGTAAAATGTGTGTATAAAAGATATCTGCATGTGTGCATGTTAAAAATGTGTATATAAAGGACATCTGCATGCATGTACACGCACACAGCTAATGAGGACCACGCTCCATACATGCTCTGTAACCTACTGGTGTGGCTTAACAACATGCTTAATAGCAAGACCATTTCCTATGTCCTATGAATTAGCTAGGTTTGCATTCCACTGTAAAGCCTGCATATCAAGTCTTAAACAAGTAAGGGGGTTATCTGTGACCCAAAATAAGAAACCTAGAGATACACAGTCCAAGCCTGGTATGATCCCTTCACAACGCCTTCTAGGACCCAGGCTCTTTCCAGGTTTCTACTGTGCCATCCTTAGTGTGTGGTTTTAGACCTTGGGCTTGTTACCTCATTGTCACAAGATAGCTGCTCCATCCTTTAAAATGCATCTGTAACCCAGGCAAAAAGAAGAGAAAAAGCAAAGAGCAAAAGGTGTGTGTCAGTTGAAACTGCTCCTGATGACAGTACTTTTCTAGACTCCCACCTAGCCACTTCCACTTACAACTCACTGGTCAGAATTGTGTCTGCCCAAAGCCACAAAGGAAGCTGGCTGTCACCATTTATGTTCTTCAGGAAGTATCAATAAATGCTGAGATAGTGAGGAGTGAGAAAGGTTTAATGGGGAGTGACACTGTGAAAGAAGCAGGAAGCCAAACCGGGCAGGGGGAGCCAGCATTCACTGATGCAAACCTGACAGTCTCTGCCAGCCCAGTGAGAGTAAGGGTTGCCCGCTAGGGGAGTCCTGTGTCGGGTGGAAATGGCTAGGTCTTTGTATTACCATCTTGCTTAGTCATTGGCTGGGGGCTGCCTTGAGGAGAGCAGGATCTCAGCCTGAAAGTTGACAGGAGCTAATAACTGGAGAGAGTCAGCTAACCACACTCTTTGACATGGGTGGCACATCCTTTCCAGAAGCAAGGGGATTTGACTGGTACATCCCTACGTATGCCACTCTGGAAAATGGAGGTTTCCAGCTGGACATGTTGCCCTCCCAAAGAAATTTGGAGTTCTGTTTCAAGAAAGAAGAAAGGATATTGTATAGGCCATTGTTGTATCAGATATACTTTGTTAAGTTTCCTTCTCGAGTGACAAGAACAACTTGCCAGATAAAGCGGGCTCTATGTTGAACAAACTTCTATGAGTAAGTGTATCCCATGGTGGAAGGTACCAAGAAACAGAAATGTCATCTTAATAGGGAGCACCGTGTAGGCCATCTTCCAATGGCATCAAGCTGCCTCTGGTTTGGTAATTCAAAAGGAAATGGGGTTAGCTTCCAGGTGAAATGATGGACTCGGGTAATGGTAGAAATCAGTGAACATGAGTGTTGCTTTTTGTCCTTACTCCTAATTTTGTGCTTTTCTAAAAGTCACTGACATAATTACAATTTTCCCTTTAGGCTTATAAAGATTTGGCTCATTGATATTTCGTTAGTAAACTGGGGAGAGACCAATTATTCGATCCTCTCTCCAGGGGTTGGATAACGTAGAGGCTCTTTGGTTGGTGCCAAGTCTCATTCATAAAGGGAATTCTCCAGGAGAAACTGAAACAAGTGAGTAAGTGAGCTTCGGGAGCTAAGGTTTGTTCATTTAGGATGTTTACTGCTCTGTGTTTTACTGGAGTAGTTTCCTCTAATCTGAATATTTCTAATACGATCAAGAAAAAGTCCTGGTCTCTAGCAGTAGGAAATACGTTTCACTTTCTTCAGATACATTCAGGAGTAACTGTAAAGTTTAGAACGGAACCCTGAGTCTCTCTCTGTGTAGATATCTGGGCCTGTGCTTTGAGTATGGAGCTGGCCGGTTGATTAATTCTGAAAGACTTAGTGGTGTGCATACAAATAAAGCCTCAAAATATGGAAATGTGACATAATGGAGAGTACATTTGGGTCTTAGCTAATCTTAGAAAACTGGGGAATTGACTGTAGAAAATAGAGAAAAGTATGGGAATGATTAAAATTACTCCTAATATCACCAACTAGAAGTAATCAACGTCATCTATTCTTTCAATCTTTCAAAACATTTACACAATATTTTTTTTAGATAAAATGTGTACATGTGTAAAAATGTGTATAAATTGGGACACTGTGCCCTGTTGTTATGCTTAACAACACACCATGAACACTTTGTCACGTCATTTTCTTCAACAACACACTTTTCAAAGGCTGCATAGTGTTCCTTTGGATACATGTATCATAATTTATTCAACGAATCCCTTATTATTGAATATTTCCATTCTTTCCGGTTTCGCATTATTATAAATAATTCTGTCGTGAATAACCTTGTAACTCTCTCACACCCCTGATTATTTCCTAAGGGTAAATACATGGAGGAATAAGAACTTTGGGTATAGATGTCCCTTATTTCTGCCTGTCCAGAATTCTTTCCCTTTTTCAGATGATAGAACTGATCTCACACTCTACTTATGAACTGCCTTACAGGAATTGCTTCTCCCTGACCTGGTGGAACTTTCTGTCCCATGGCTGGGATTAATCAGAGTGTCCTGTTTCCAACCACTCCAGACACAGTGACTGGTTCAGGAGTGGTATAAAAGATCTAAGCAGGGTCAATTAGGGGGAATTTTTCCAAGTCTGCTAATGATACTTGGATAAAAACATCTTTTTTCTTCTGAAATTATGGGCACCAAGGGCTGTTTAAGATTGAAACTGATAAAAGTCAACTTTGCCACAATGATGCCAGCACAGAAGAAAGCAGAGCTGAGAGGTAGAGAGAGAAGGGAGATTCCTGATGATATCATTTGAGTTCCTGGTTCCAGCCATGCCGGAAGCAAGATTCTGCCCGAGACTTTTCCAATTACTTGACCTAATAACTTCCCCTTTTTTCTTAAAATAGTTTGAGCTGACTTTCTGTCTTCAGGCAACCAAGACTTTTGCCTAATATAGATAGTCTAAGGTTTCAGTGCATGTTTCCAAAATACCTCCCAGAACAGTATTGCCAAATATACTTGTGGAATATGTGGAATTTTGAATTGAATTATAGTTGATATTGCTACAGTGGGTCAGGGTAGAATTATAGTATGAAACAGCCTTGTCTCTTCTTTTCATACCCCCACCCCCCTCCTGACTAAAAGAGAGCATCCCAGTCAAACCATCATACTTATATGAGTAAAGGTGGGGACTGTGGCCCATACATCAGACTGAGTAAAAATTCTTACTGTCAGATCCACGTACTCCTTAGCCAAGTACATAGTGAGTCTCTAACACTTTTACTTTCTTTCCACCCTCAGAAGTGAAAGTGAAGAGAGGTCTTAAAACGTGGCCGTTCCAAGAAAGGAGTTAAATTATTCAGGAGCTCAACTTCCAGTCAGCAAGTCAAGGAAGAGTATTTCGGGCTTCCCTGGTGGCGCAGTGGTTGAGAGTCCGCCTGCCGATGAAGGGGACACGGGTTCGTGCCCCGGTCCGGGAGGATCCCACATGCCGCGGAGCGGCTGCGCCCGTGAGCCATGGCCGCTAGTGAGAGGCCCGTGTACCGCAAAAAAAAAAAAAAAAAAAAAAAAAAAAAAAAAGAGAGAGAGAGTATTTTAAGGAGCAACTATGTGACTGGACTAGGTCACAAAGTTTCAGAGCCAGATTAAAGAGGCAGGCCAGTGGGCAGCTGTGGAAGGAGGTGGGTGGGGAAGGGTGATTTTAAAAGGATGTTAAAATAACATTGGCAAAAACAAATCAACTCCAACATTTCACTGGAATGAACTGGAAAGCAGTGTCCTTTGACACTGGTTTATCTATCAACTCCTTATATAGCCAAGAAAATGAAAATTGGTTCCAGTCTCACTGAGGTAGACATTCCCCTCAAAAGGAGATGAAAACAGCACTCTTTATTAGTAGCAGTCCATCAAATTTGGATATTTTTGAGATGCATGTGTTCACTAGTGGTCAGCTGAAATTCCTGAATCAGTTAATGTACGACCTAGGGCTATTTTTTGAGAGTGGGTGGTTTGTTTTACTAACCCTTTCATATGCCTCTCAAAATGTTTTCTGGTTCATAGAATTACAAACAAACAAAACTCCAGAGAGAAGAGAGCTTCAGAAAAATAGGAAGTGACTGTTAAAATTTTTTTTAGAACATTTCCTGTTCTTCAGCTAGTGGAAGTGAATTGGTAGTAAATATGTTTCTAAATACATTTTTTTTTTACTGATTAAAAAAAGTTTATCCATATCCTGACCAAATCAATGTTGAACAAACGTTTGTAAATATTTGCTTGTAGGGGCTACTTGACTTGGCGCAGGACTTCCAGGAGGTTGGGAGAGAGGAGTAAGATAAAACAGCAAAGGTATATATATATATATTTTAAGTTCTGAGGTTGCTCCACTAAGGAGCTGTCTCTCTGGAGACTAGCTGGGTAGCCAGGGTTGCAAAAGAGCAAACCTGAGGACCAGACAGTTCCACATTAGAAGTTTTAGAAGCATTGTACAAGGTCCTGAGAACAAGATGGTATCTCCAGCCATCCATGGCTGTTTGGGCAAAGAAAGCACTTAGGGGAAACAATAGCCAAAAATCAGACAAAATATCTGAAAAATTGGTGAAGTAAGTATCTTATTCACCCACTATCTCATCCCTTCACTATCCTTCCGAGTGACTTGACCTAAACACAAGCTTCATCTGAATTGCAGCTCTGCTCAGTCCAGTCTGGGGAATCAGGGGAAACTGTGTCTGCCCACAAACCCTTTTCCCCAACTCTGCTGCTCCACTGGAAGTAACTGAAACAAAACACAGGTGTAACAAAACTTAAAAGAGCATAAGTGGTCTATGTAGAAAGTCTGAAAGAATAGAGGAAAAAATCTTCTGGAACTAATAAGCTATTATAGCAAGGTTGCTGGATATAAGGTTAATATACAAAAGTCAGTCAATTTCCTATCCCAGGAATGAACAAGTAAAAATTGAAATAAAATACACAATACTATTTCCATTAGTACTCCCCAAAAGAAATACTAAAGAAATACTTGGGTATAAATCTAACAATATATATACAATATCTATTTGAGGAAAACTACAAAACTCTCATGAAATAAATCAAAGAAGAAATAAATAAAGGGGGAGGTATTCTATGTTCATGGATAGGAAGACCAAATCTGGTCAAGATGTCAGTTCTTCCCAACTTGATCTATAGATTCAAGGCAATCTCAATAAAAATCCCAGCAAGTTACTTTGACAAAGAAGCAAAGGCAATATGATGGAGGAAAGATAGCTTTTTCAAGAGATGGTACTGGAACAACTGGACATTCAGATGCAAACAATGAATCTAGACACAGACCTTACACCCTTCACAAAAATTAACTCAAAGTGGTTCACAGATAATTGTAAAATGCAAAACTATTAAACTCCTAGAAGATAACATAGGAGGAGAAATTGAGATGACCTTGGGTGTGGAAATGACTTTTTAAATACAATACCAAAGGCATTATCCATGAAAGAAATAATTGATAAGCTAGACTTCATTAAAACTAAAAACCTCTGCTCTGTGAAAGACACTGTCAAGATAGTGAGAAGACAGGGCTTCCCTGGTGGCGCAGTGGTTAAGAATCTGCCTGCCAATGCAGGGGACACAGGTTCGAGCCCTGGTCTGGGAAGATCCCACATGCCACGGAGCAACTACGTCTGTGCGCCAGAACTACTGAGCCTGCGCTCTAGAGCCCATGAGCCACAACTACTGAGCCTGCACACCACAACTACTGAAGCCCACGCACCTAGAGCCTGCGCTCTGCAACAAGAGAAGCCACCGCAGTGAGAAGCCCCCGCACTGCAATGAAGACCCAATGCAGCCAAAAATAAATAAAATAAAGTAAATTTTTTAAAAAAGGAAATGCATGGTGTTAAAAAAATTTTTTTTTAAAGATAAGGAGAAGACATAAGATGGGAGAAAATATTTGCAAAAGACATATCTGAGAAAGGACTTGTACAAAATATACAAAGAACTCAACAATAAGAAAAAGTCAACAGTAAAAAATAAATAATCTGAATTAAAAAATCAGTGAAAGACTTGAACAGACACTTTACCAAAGAAGATATACAGATGGAAAATAAACATATGAAAGAATGCTCAACATCATATGTCATTAAGAAAGGAAGCAACCAAGATGTTCTTCAGTCAGTGAATGGATAACTAAACTGTGGTACATCCAGACAATGAATGTTATTTGTTGCTAAAAAGAAATGGTCTGTTAAGCCAAAAAAGATGTGGAGAAACCTCAAATGCATATTACTAAGAAGCCAATCTGAAAAGACTACAAACTGTATGATTCCTACAATATGACATTCTGGACATATAAAAAGATCAGTGGTTGCCAGGGGTTACAGGGTAGGGATAGATGAATAGGCAGAGCATAGATGAATTTTAGGGCAGTGAAACTATTTTGTGTGATACTGTAATGGTGGATTACATTCATCATTCATTGTTCTAAAACCCAAAGAATATGCAATACCAAGAGCGAACTCTAGTGTAAACTAGAGACCTGGGTAATAATGATGTGTCAATTAAGTTCATCAATTGTAACAAATGTACCACTCTGGTGCTGGATGTTGAAAGTGATGGGGGTTGTGTCTGTGAGGGGAACTCTTTGTACCTCCACTCAGTTTTGCTGTGACCCTAAAACTGCTCTAAAAAATAAAGTTCATTTTTGAAAGAGTATAAGTGATGAGTCAGTGAGAGAGATAGAAGTGTTGAGTAGCAGAGGCTAGTTTTCTCTGACACTGCTGAGAAAAGTTTGCTTTCTTCCCTGACATCCTGTATTCCCCCACTCCATCCCTACCTTCACCCCTTTTAAGGATTCTGTCACTTTGTCTTTCCTCCATGTGCCCATTTTATCAGTCTGATCGAATATTATTATTTCTATATTTCAGGGTGGATACACTTTACAGCCTAGGCCATAGATAGACTGTGCTAAGTCTCAGAATGATGGGCTTATCCTTAGCTGAGCACAGTCCTATGTGTCTGATTCCTACCTGTTTGTTCCCAAACTTTCCTGTTCCCTCCCCTCCTTGCTTCTATCTCTAGCTCCCTGGTGCTCTGGATCCAGAACCCTTGGGCCCACAGTACAGCAGACATGCTGGTCTAGACTGGCCTGGCCATTGCCAGCCCCCAGCTTCTGAGTTTCTTTTGCCTTCACAAACACCCAGACATCTAAGCTTGGCCATTTGGGTAGGAGTTGGGCTGCAAGGGAGATATCTAATACTTTTTTTTGCCCACTAACTACTTGCACCTCAGAGGGCTTTACCGACTCCTTAGGTGAACTGATCTGTAGAGTTTCCCAGTGGACATGCCACAGGTTACAGGTGTCTGTGAGATGTTGATGGTTTTAAATTTTTATAGTCTTTAAAAATTTTAAACCATTTAAGTATTAAAACTTTTACAGCATTTGAAATTATTTTTGCATTTTTGTAGATAATAATGGTATCAGACAAAGAAAATATAGTGTTTTCACCAAGCCTCATACAGTATATTTCCAATCCCCTCCAGTTTACAGATGGTGTCTGATGAGTTGAATTCCTAGCCTGGAAGTCAACACACCTGAGTTTAATCTCAGTCACTCTCAGTTACTTCATACCTTAGCTTCCTCATATATAAAAAGAAAGGAGGGGGACTAGATGATGTCAAGTCTCTTCCAGCTTTAAAATTTTATGATTTTTGTACTTTAAATACAAATACAGATGGTGACGGTTTAAGCCAGCATGGTTTTCTCCTGTATCATATTTCTCTCCAAGTGAAACCTAAAAGCCTGAAAAAGTTTCCTGTAAATGGCCACATTTCAGAATTCATCAACTCTCAAAGTAAATTGTCTGTGGATCAGAAATTCTCATCTTGAAAAGGGGCAAGTCCTAACTTGTCCACATGTTCTTTCCACTCAAATGCAGACACTGTTTTTGTGGAAATAGTAGGGAAATTTGGCCAGCCAGAGGCCCTAGTCCACGGGGATTGAAGGGTCTCCCAAGGCAACCACTCCCAAAGGCAGGTTGAGTTTCTGGGTACCGTTTCCTGTCTGAACAAACAGACCCTCCCAAGCCCTTGAGGCTGAGCTTGTTCAAGGACTACCATTTGGGATCAAGTCTACTATAGGGGCCAGTGAGCCTTGGACAAAAATAAGTGTGAAGAAAGTGGTCCCTGAGTTTGACTCCATGGCAGACCCAGAAATAATGTGGTTTTTCAGTCTGTTGATAAATAACCTGTACCTGTGCCAAACCTGGAACTCGTGCCAAACCTGGAACTCATGCCCAGGTCTATCTTGGTTCTAACATGTCAATGTGACACAGCCAGGACTGGCCATGGGGAAACAGGAGCCAGGACTCTGTTGGTTGAAGTCTGGCTCTTGGCCACATGGGGAGGTTGTTTGTCTTGGAGTTCTCCACGTTAGTTGCCTTTTAAACTATCCCCTCACCTCCCTTTCTGAAGCTGTTTACTCTCCTGGCAGGTGGAGCCCTCTGGCCATCTTAGCAGCCCACCATGCTGCCTTTGTGTTCAGACAGCAGCCAAGGTTGGAAAGGATTCAATTGATTCAAATACGTCTGCAGCAAATGAGAATTTAAGATGTCATTCCTCTCAAGAGAAATTTTACTGAACAGGGGACTCTAAAAGATTGTAAAGCCTTGGACAAAATTTCTGATAATGGAATTTCATACCTGTAGGAGGGAGAAATTCGGGTGGAGCAATTTTCTATTGCCCTCTAATCATACTCCGTTTATAATTTAAGGAAACACTAATTTGATGCCAACTATGTGCAGATACTGTTCTATCTACATTACAAATGTCAACTCATTTACTCCTTACAGCCATATGAGGTAGGTACTTTTATTATCCCCATTTTCTAGGTAAGGAAACTGAAGAACAGAGGTAATATAATTTTCCAAAGGTCACACAGTTGATAAATGGCAAAGCTGGGATTCAAATTCAGGCAGTCTGCTTCTAGAAGCCGTGCTTATAACTACTGTGCTATTCTGCTTCCTCTGTTTCACGCTTCCCCCAGTCCATCCTAAAATCTGAAAGTCAATGAAAATTATTTCTATTTTTGTGTTGAGTTTAATATCTTTCGGTGGAAAGGCACATAATGTGCCATGATTACCTTTATTTTCTTCTCCCACCTTTTCCCCCTATAGTTTCAAATTACCTTCCATTTTTTTTCTCTCATTCTTTGGCTGGATCCTTAACATTTTCCATTATTTCAATCACACCATCAAGCCCATGAAATCCTCCTTTTCCTATATTCCTCCGTTGTCCTGCTCAGTTCATTCTCTTGCTCTAAACCCTTCAATGACTTATGGGCACAGTTAACAGGGCAGAGAAGGCCCTTGTGACCTGGCCCCTGCTTATCTCTCTCACATCATCTACCACACCTTGTGTCACTCCCACCATTCTGGCTACAGTTACCTTCTTACCACTCTTCAAACACACAAAGCTCATTTCTGCCTCTGGGGCCTTGCACTTCCTGTTTCTTCTTCCGGAAGTAATTTTCCCCCAGCTTTTCCTATGAGCCAGTTCTTCATTTCTTTCAAGCCTCCCCTTAAGTGCCACCCCTCAGAGGGGCTTTCCTTGTCCACCTTGCCTGAATGAGCAACACCTCTTCTTTCCCTGCTTTCTTTTTCATCATAGCATTGATCACTTCCTACAATTAGCTTATATACACATTTGTTTACCTCTTTTGTCTCCCGCGTCCGAATGCAAGCATTATGATGACTTTGTTGATCACTGATGAATTCCCAGCACCTAGAAGAGTGCCTAGGAGATAGTAGGTGCATAGTCAGTATTGGCTGGATAAATGAAGGAGTTTCTCTCTTAAACCTGATAAATAGATGCCATGCTGGTACTTGCCTTCATCACTTTCCTTGATTGGTCCTGTGGATCTCTGTTTCTATTTTGCTGGAGACAGTATTCAAATACTTCCTAAGAAAGGATGCATTGGGAGTAAAATTTCCAAACTCTTACATATTTGTAAAGTCTGTATTTGGTCTTCAACCTAACTGATAGTTAGGCTGGACATAGAATTCTAGGTGGAAACTCTTTTTCTCTTAGAATTTTGACAGCACTACCTCTGTTGAGAAGTCTGAGGCATGCCTTTGATGACAGGTGTGTGTGTGTGTGTGTGTGTGTGTGTGTGTGTGTGTGTGTGAAATTTCTTTCTAGAAGCTTCTAAGATTTTATCTTTATACATTCCCAGTGATGTATCTGGGTTTTTACTTTTTGTTTTTTTCCTACTCATCCTGCTCTGCAATCAGTGGGCTTTTGCAATGTGAAGACATTTTGTTTTTCCATTTAGCTTTTCTATTATGTTGTTGTTCTTTCCTTCTGAAATGCTTTGTAGTCAGTTGAGACTTTCTGGAATGATCTCTCATTTCTTAACTTTCTCTCCTATTTTTCATCTTAATGTCTTTTTTATTCTATATTCTAAATGTATTTGCCAAATCTCCTTGTTTTATCTTCCAAGTTTTTAAATGTTTTTGGCAGTTGTATTTTCAAATCCCAAGAGTGAGGTTTGTTCTCTTACTTTTCCTTTTCTATGGCATCTTCTTCATATTTTAGGAATACATCACTTCTATTTCTCTGAGGATTTTATCTGCATTTTTTCAAAGTTCTATCCTACTCCCTGCATTAGCTGTTTTGTCCAGGGCCACTCTTTCTATTTACTTGTCTTGATCTTTCCCTTTAATGTTGTAGGCTTTCATTAAATGCTTAGTTATCTCTTCAGATGTAAGAATGAGACAACAGAAAGTTGAACTGTGCATCTGGGTGGGATTTGCTGGCAGGCTGATTTCACCTCAGGAGCCAGACTTTACATGGATCCCTCAACTTCCTGAATGCAAAGGGAGACACTGGGGAAGCCTAATGCCCACACTGGCTGCACGTGGTTTTCTTTTAGGAAAGAATCCTCCATACTATGGCTAATGGTAAGATTGCCAGATTTAACAAAAACAAAAAATAGTTTGACCTGGATGGCTTAGCTGGGTAGTTGCATGATTCTCACTTGAATTCTCTTATGCAGTTGCAATCGGATTGCATCTAGGGCTGCAGCTGGGGCTGGATGTCTGGTGGCTTGATGATTTTCCATGTGTCATCTGATCCCCATGGCCTACTCTCTTCAGCAGGGTATCCTAGACCTCTTACCCGAGGGCTCAGAGCTCCAAGAGGGAGGAAGCAGAAGCTGCTGAGCCTTCCTAATGCCTGAGTTCAGAAGTCCCAGAACATCACTTCCTCTGCATTCTATTGATGAAAGCAGTCTAGGCCCAGCCAGATTCAGGGGGAGAGGTCAGAAGCTCTACCTCTTGATGGGAGAATCAGCTTGAGTATATAGGGAATGGTGCACTTGTTTGGAAGCATCTTCAGACCAGCTACCACAGCAACATTCCAAAACCAAATTCATCCCCCTATTCTGTTTGTTTGTTTGGTTTTTTAATATACATAGCTAAAACTGCCATTCACTAATTCATCCAGGCCCAAGAACATAATCCTTTACTTCTCTCCATGACCTTGCCCATAGCCAATCTACTATAAAGATCTTTTCTTCAAAATCTCTCCTGAATATATCTGTTTTATGGTGGGATCACAAACAAATGAAATATCTCTCTTGTCTGTCCTTGCTTTTCTCTTTTCAAGGCCACCCTCATGTTCTTGCCTTTTTGACTTGGACCAGTGCCCTGGCCTTTTAACTAATCTCTGTGTCTTCCCTTCCCTCATTCAACTAATGCATCCATTCCTTGCCACTAGACTAATCGCCCAGAAGAATTTCTTTGATTTTTCTCACCTCCCAATTCAAACCTTTATTGCTTTCCTTTTGCCTAGAACACCAAGTTAAGAATCCTTCCTCTGATGTTCAAGCCCCTTAAAACTTACTTTTCTAGCTTTATATTCTAAATTCTCCTTCCTGGAACTTCTAGTCCAGTCACTATTCTGTAAACACATTGTTCCGGCTTCTACACATTTGTCCACATTGTTTTCCCTGTCTCTGAATGTCAAATCCTTTACTTTCTCCAAATCCTTTAAGATTCAGCCAGAAGATTTTTTCATTCACTGATGTACTCAGTCAGCCTTTCAAAAACCATTTCTTTTTGGCCTTTTATTTAACAAGCATCATGGCAGCTAGTGGAGATGTGATGGTGAATGAAATAGAGTTTCTACCTTTAAGGACATTCTTGCCTAGTGGCAGAAAAAGAGAAGAAAAGGCAATTTCAAAACCTCCATACTATGAGAGTGATACCATAGGAGGAACATATAACCCAATCTTAGGTCATCAGGCCAGGGTTCCTGGAGAAGGTGAATCTAAGCTAAGACCTCACCTACTCTAGTCTAGGTTGCAGTGATCTTGCAGTCTCCTCCAAGTTTACTGTCCTTATCATTCATTTGACTTCTACTTATGTGGAGCTTTATACTATTGTACTGAACACAAGGCTTTTTTTTTTTTTAATTTATTTCTTTATTTTTGGCTGTGTTGGGTCTTCGTTTCTGTGCGAGGGCTTTCTCCAGTTGCGGCGAGCAGAGGCCACTCTTCATCACGGTGCGCGGGCCTCTCACTGTCACGGCCTCTCCCGTTGTGGAGCACAGGCTCCAGACGCGCAGGCTCAGTAGTTGTGGCTCACGGGCTTGGTTGCTCCGCGGCATGTGGGATCTTCCCAGACCAGGGCTCGAACCCGTGTTCCCTGCATTGGCAGGCAGATTCTTAACCACTGCGCCACCAGGGAAGCCCCAACACAAGGCATTTTTAAACTTTTAATCATAGCTCCCTAATATAAGGTCAATCTTCTTAATGACAGAATGCTAATCTTACATTCTTTGTCCTCATACCCTTCCTCCCAATTAAGAACAATGTCTTACCCATTGTCTAGTTAGCACCTGTGTGTTTAGAAGAACTAATTTTCGGTAGACTATTTTACCCTTGCCTGAATGCTTTTCTTTCTCCAAGTCTTTTCTTCAAGAAATATTTATTGAATATTCATTTTATATCAATAATCACTGTAGATGCTTGGAATGTTGCAAATGCTGTGGTAAAATGTGAACAGGATACAAACAGTGTAAATGAGGGAATGTTTTCTTCTTCATATGCTTTCTTTTTGTTCCATTTATTTTTCATTTTTAAGAGATAGTTACACGAATTAATTACAGGTAATTTAATTGCTATACACAGTAGCCATACACATGGCTATACACAATGGCTGTTTTATTCATTTTAGTCACCTTTTTAACCTCATCTTTCCTTATATATAAAATATGAATAATTTGAAAGTCTATACAGTACCAATTTATAGTGGGATGTTGTTGATGATGATGACAGTGATGATGATGATGGTATTGATGATGATGATGATGACGCTAGCTAGGGTCAAGATCCAGTGTTACTGTAGGAAGCCATCATTAACATACTTCTTGGTTCTATTTTGCCAAAGTCTGTTATTCCTCACAACATCTCTGAGAGTTCTATTGATGTGTTTTTTGATTTTATGTTTTTCCTAGTCAACCTTCCTATTATGAAGCTTCAAGCCCCTTAAAACTTTAATAACTTCTGTTTCTCAGTGCTATGAATTTTAAGATTGGGCTCACAAGAGGCAAGAAGCAATACGCAATTCTGTTTTATACCACTATTTATATAGTCAGTTCCTCAAAAAAATGTCAATATCAAATATTTGGTGGAGAATGCAAAAGCCCATGTAAGTTGACCCAGGTCTCACTTCTTTAATAGAACAAAATGAAAGTTTAAATTTATGGGACCACAAGACCAGTCCATAATTTATTAACTAGTGGGGTCTCTGACTTTTATAGTCAATTTTCATTCATTTACCTTGAATAAAAGCAAAAGTTTTACTTACAGTGACCAACGGTTCTGTAAGGAGTTTGTATTGTATTGAGGGAGTTTCTCGGACACAAGATTTTCACTGCTGGAACCAAGAAAGTCCCTGGCAAACTGGGATGAGTTGGTCATCATATTTATATAGATATAAATAAAGGGCATTAGGTCTATGTGATAAACATTGTTTTCCATTAATTTTATATCCCATATAGGCACTTAAATATATATATACATTTATATATCTGTCTGTCGCCTTTTAATTTTTCTTTAGTTGAATCAGCTTTGAAGTGAGGAGAATAATATGCAGTGTGCTCACAGGAGTGTTTGATTGCTTAAGTAATACCTGTAAATTGCTTTGGGATCCTTTGATGAAAGCACTAAGTAACTGTAAAGCTTTGTAACAATATTATTCTTATTTTATTCAGAGGGACTCAGCAGGATTCAAAGCACCTTACTGATTGAGCTTAGAGGGATTCTTTTACCATTATTTAGATACTATAATTCCCATGGAGGTTCACTAACAATATTTATATAATATGAACTAGTTCACAACAAATCATTCTTTTAAAAAATATCAAAGAAGGAAGGTAAATGATACAGGGCCTTTGGACCTAAGGAACATAGGCAGGAAGGAGGTAGTTGCACAAATCTAAAATAAATAAAGCCACCTGGCTTTTGTAAAAAAACTATAAGAAAGGGCCCTTTTAGAAAATAGGATCTATTCTTCTTATACGCGTTCTAGGTAAATGTATTTCTGTGAGATGTAATTAGTCCTAGTTACTGAAAATGTCATGTTCTCCATTGACAGATACAGTAGTTTTTCCCAGGGCAAAATTGGGACCATTTGAGATAAAAATAAATGGTACTGTTCAAATGGAACATTTTACCATTTTATGCTTAAATATTCCTGTGTGTGTTTCTTAGGAGAAAGATATTCTCTTATATAACCACAGAATGATTATCAAAATCAGAAATTTACATTGACTTTATCTAATTTACCGATCTTAACCATAGTTTCGTCAGCTGTCCCAATAACGTCCTTTACAGCAAATAATGCAATTCTGGTCAAGGATCTAATTGGGGATTAAATGTTGCATTTAGCCGTCTTATTTCTTTAGTTTTTAAAAATCTGGAACAATTTCTCAGTCTGCCTTTTTTTATGACATTTATACTTTGAAGAGCATGGGCCATTTATTTTGTATAATATCTCTGACGTTTTGTTTGTTTGATATTCTTCATGATTAATTTGAGGGTAAGCAGGGTAAGACAGAAGTGATGTGACCTCAGTAAATCATATCAGAAGGCAAAGTAGAACATTTTTAAAGAGCAGTATTTTACTGGTACATGCAATAAACAGGCCTAGGACCAAGGATCAAGGCCAGGACTTTAGGGGGCTGGTAGTGGATGCTGTTGGGGTACCATCAAACCCACAGCTGCTGCGAACCCTGGCTTTTGGCAGCCCAGAGACATGTTCCTCTTCAGTTATTCCCTCAGCCAAGAGGCTGCTTCTCCCACATTCAACAGCTGGCTGCAGTTGGGGTACAAAGGCCTGGCTACTTGTCTCAACTGGGACAACTCGGAAAAATCATCACCACTCCAGAGCTCCCTGCAGGTTAGGCTGAGGCCTCCTTTTCACCTGCATCTGAGTTCCACTTCTTCCTCTGCCTCATCCTACTGTCTTCTCTCACTCACCTGAGTTGTTCCAGAGATCACTCCCCAGTAAATCTCTTGCATGTTAATCTGAGAGTTTTAGGGTCTTTTCCCCAGGAAACCTGACCTACGACTGGGCCATTTTAAATATGTGAGTGAGTCTTTTCATAATCATTTCAAACATTAAAACAGGCTCATTTTAAACATATTAAAATAGTCTTCATATTAATCCTCTTAACAAGAATTTTACTCCAGTGATATTCTACCATAGACTGTTGTAGTCAGAGAACATGCATGCTAAGAAGTCAACAAGAGACTGTCTCTGTTGCTCAGGATAGAGCTTGATCCTTAGCTTTGCATGGCCAGAAATTTAACTTTGTCAGAGGTGATAAAACTCAGAGAAACTGATACAGAGTAATGGTAATCTAACTCAGAAAAGAACATGTAGCAATTTATAATGAGAAATGTAATTGCCAAGCAAACCAAAAACTTCTATTGGTTAATTGGCACACCCTTAATTTATAAGAAAATCTAAATGAGAAGCCAAGTCAGAAATTTATGTGATGACTAAGATGATTTATCTGATGTTCATTTATCTGATTTATCCTATCTGATCATATTTGCACTCTTCAGCCCTGGTGGGACACACCTACAAGTAGACCAGACATTTATTTCTGCTTACCATGGCATCTTTGCCCCAAACTGTTGAACATATACAATTTAATGTTGATACTTATGAGACCAGTTCTCTATACGAGCATCAGAGTACTTTTCAAATGCCTATTTGACACATCACCCCTCTGCCTAAAACCCTTTAATAGCTTCCAGTTGCTATTAAGTGAAGATAAATCTCCTTAACCTTGTCCACAAGGCCGCGTGTGGCCTAATGAGAAAAAGATCAATTTTTTGAAAGCCCTATTTGGATTACTTCCTCCAGGAAACCAAATCAGCATAAAATGCATGAGGCCAACCCTCTGAAAACAACCTGACCCACAGAAGGGTTGGAAAGCATAGCAGAATGAGTGGCAGGTCCAGTAACTTCTCCCCTACAATCCCTGTCTTCAGATTTGTAAAATTATCTGGCAAAGAGAAATTATCAACACAGCAACAACCAACACTGCCCCAGACCGTACTTGAATCCTCTTTGTTTAAACAAGCCACAGGTTTTGTCACTTCCTTACACTGTCTTGTTCCCAACCTTAGCTCCAGAGCTGATGGAGTTCCTATGCGGTGGTGGTCAGTTTATGTACCTTATCTAATTTGGTTTTCACAATTCTATTAGATGGAGGGAGGGGGTGCTCCTTACTCATTCTCTGAGTCTCCACTCTTATAAAATTGTTCGAGGGAATCATCAAAACATGAAAATAATTACTAACCAACTGACCAATTACAAAATGAGTCTCCATACAAATTCCCCTTCTGCTTAACACTAGGGTTTATCTCTAATATCATGCCAAGGTCTTAGTCTCTCTCTCTCTCTCTTTTTTTAACCATTTAAAAAAATTGAACTATAGTTAATTTACATGTGTTAGTTTCAGGTGTACAGTGAAGTGATTCAGATATATATATATATATATATAATATATATGTATATATTCATATATATGTATATATTCTTTTTCAGATTATTTTCCATAATAGGTTATTACAAGATATTGAATATAGTTCCCTGTGCTCTACAGTAGGTCCTTGTTGTTTATCTATTTTATGTATAGTAGTGTGTATCTGCTAATCCTAAACTCCTAATTTACCTCTCCCCTCCCCCCGCTATCCCCTTTGGTAGCCATAAGTTTGTTTTCTATGACTGTAAATCTCTCTTTCTCTGTTAAGATTAAAAGTCTGGACAAAGCCTACTGTGAACAGCATGTGGGGAAATGGGAATTTTCTTGTACTGCTTGCCGGTAACAGTGGAAATTAGTGCAATCTCTGGATGGTAGTTTGGCAATCGGTGTGGGAAAAATAAAATGTGCATTCTCTTTGACCCACTTCTAGGAATTCACCCTAAAGTCGACACTCTCTAGTAGGAAGAGATAACTGAGCAGGAAGTTCAATTGTTTTAACTGTTTTCGCAAAGTGGAAACTGTTACAAACAATGGTTTAAAATAGAAAAATGTGAACATCAAAAGATCTCAGAAAACATTTTTTTTAAGAGCTATCCTCTATATGATTGTGATGGTATGTCAGATGCAAACTGAGGGATGTCAATCAATAATATCATCCAATGTCGGAAAAATTATGTTAAAAAAAAAATCCCTTTCAGCCTTTGTTCAGTCTAAGTACTGCATGGCTACAACTGCAACCTGAAATTTCTTTCCAATTGCTTTTATTTTGGTAAAATACATATAACATAAATTTTCTTCCATAGTTTCTATAAAATACTGGCCCTCGGACTTCCCTGGTGGCACAGTGGTTGGGAATCCGCCTGCCAATGCAGGGGACACCGGTTTGATCCCTGGTCCGGGAAGATCCCACATGCCATGGAGCAACTAAGCCTGTGTGCCACAACTACTGAGCCTGCGCTCTAGAGCCCGCCAACCACAACTGCTGAGCCTGCGTGCCTAGAGCCCGTGCTCCACAACAAGAAAAGCCACCGCAGTGAGAAGCCCGCGCACCGCAACGAAGAGTAGCTCCCCACTCGATGCAGCTAGAGGAAGCCCGTGTCCAGCAACGAAGACCCAAAGCAACCAAAAAAAAAAAAAAAAAACTGGCCCCCCCCC
>NW_006770652.1:3633589-3642054 GCF_000442215.2 Lipotes vexillifer
ACTGGCCCTCCCTCTGATATTTACCTTTTTTTTTTTTTTTTTCTGTAAACAGTTATCCTCTGATAATGAGAACATCTTACATTTTCCATATTATGGATGAGTAGATTGAGGTTTAGAGAGTGTAAGTGCCCAAGACCACAAGACTAAGGACTCAGCCCTTAGTCCAAATGTGGACCTCAGATGTGGTCCTCCCTCCATTGCACAGTGTGACACATTTGGGACCCTCTGTCCTGCTTGACTGTTTGATCAGCCCTGTCCTCCATCTCTGAGCACAGCCCGTTTACTTCAAACCGTGGAAAATAGATCTGATTGTTGTCCGACTGTCCCTCCAGGCTCAGACTATAGAACTATAGAAACAGCTACTAGCGCTCGGGCAACTACGGGGGTATGAGTTAGAGACATTCTCCATCTGGCCTGTTCCTCCATTCCCAGGAATTTCAACATCTAGAAAATAAAAATAAAAAATAAAGAAAGTAGATTGAAAGTAGAATGTAGTAGTTGAGGAGTAGCAGCTGCACTTAGAGTCACTGAATAACGTGGCTGTAAGAAAAGGAAAGAGTCCCCACCCCAGCAGATGGGAGTTGTAAAAAAGAAACCCCTTCTAAACCCTCTTAGTTTATAGGTTTTCTGAGACCTGACATCACCTCTAAAGAGTTCATTATAACAACTTAAATAGATTTTGAAGCAGAGTCATAATCACTTATAAAGAGATCAACTTAAAAAAATATATTCTATATAAATGGGCTAATAAGTTATAGAAGAACCAAATAAAGTATAGGAACTCTGGTCCAGATCCAAAAACCAAATAGGTTATTTATTTATTTATAATAAATATTTTAATGATAATTAAAATAAATAATAATAATTAAAATAAATAAATAATAATATTTAAAATAAATGAATAAAAAACTGGAGAGTAGTTGCTTTTTAAAGGTATAATAATTTTAAGTACTAGACTCACAGAATATGAATAGACACTCTACAACAAAGTGACTATAATAATTTCCTAGACTGTATTCAAATTATTTTAGCTTTCTTCAGCTGCCTACATTAAACATGAATGGTTTTTTTTATAAGTTGAATTCTACTATTGTGATGAAAAACAGTCTTTGGGGCGGGGTATTCTTTTTCTTACTTGAGAAAATAAAATTCTTAGGACTCAATCCTAAAATTAAGAATGAGAAAGGCAGTGAGATTTAAGGGAAAAAACCCCACTTTTTAGTTTTAAAAAGAAGGTCTTTTTAAAACTTAATATTATGCAATGTTAGTGAAGTTCTAATGTCAGTGAACGTCACTTTTAGGAGACTAAAAACACCAAGGAGAAATTTATTTTTTTCTGTTTTAATTTGCTATTCTAAAATTTTAAACCATTCAAATATAGCATATATTATCACAAAATATTATATAGTGTCTTGCATTTTTCTTTTGTAAAGAGCTTAACTATCAGTTTTTCTTTAAGAAGTGGAGAAAGGGAATAATGTACCATCTAGCATTTGGACAGTGTTTTTCACATATACAATATGTGGTGGTTATTAGTACTATTGCCAAATATTCCTAGTTTTTGCTCCTTCCTGGAATATTAAAAGATTGTACCTCCTGGGTTTCTTTTATTTGTATGGGGCCATCCAACCACTTCTGGCCAATCAATGGGTTGTGAGCAAAAGTCTCTACTTGAGACCCTCCAATCTTGTCTTTGCCTTCTGGCATGATCAGCGATGTGCAAGATGATAGCTGCTCCATTGGTCTGGAACCCTGAGTGACCCTGATGAGCAAGCATTATTGCTGACCTGCAAAGGACATAAAACACTAGCAATAAATAAGTCCTCAACATTTTAAGCCACTAAAATTCCGTGATTGTTACCACAGCATCACTTATCCTCATCTTACTTATGCACTGTATTTCCTATTTCACGGATAGAAAATCCACTGTATCTCTGTTAGTATCAGGAACCTGTAAAAATTAATACAGTAGACAAGAATCAAAGCAAGAAAGGTCTGACAGGGACTTTCTCTCTTCATGGATGTAAAGAGCACCAAAAATCTTCTGCAGATGCAGAGAATCCACTTAATTTGCAGCTGACAAAAGTAAAAGGGTTTCATTCTGAAACATGCGTTTTTGTTATATCACTAATTATTCGTATTAGTGATGATAATAATAATAATAGCTACCTTGAATTGAGTGTGAATATATCCTGAGTCCTATACTAGGTGTTTATTTATATTATCTCATTTAATTTCATTTAATCCTAAGAGGTAGCTATTTTTCAAACTGAGATCTTTCTATCTTCAGTGTTCTTTCCGTTATGGCAGTGATGTTGTATGGTTCACAGAGTCCTTTCATCAAAAATATATTTCATCTTTGCAGCAACTATCATGTTGATATTCTCCCATCTTACAAATGAGGAAATAAGACTTCACAGAACTTTTTTGATCTGTGCAAGGTCGTACAGGAGTAAAAGGACCAGGTCTTTGGAATACAAATCCCGTGTGGTTCTTTGTTACACTTTGCAGAGCAATAAATATAATGCAAAGAGATAGTTAGACATAATACATTTCACCTTTTCTTAATGCTTTTCTTCAGGTTTCTGGTTTACAAAGGTGCTTTTAACTTTGGGGGATTAATAGCCTAAACCTGGAATGCTTTACACCCTAGGTGATAAATAGTTTGCACTTTAGTCAAGCCAGTTAAAAATTAAAACATGAATCAATTAGAAGTCATTGTTTCCAGGTTTATAAAGTGTTCTGCAGAAGGCAGTCTGGTGAGAGTTCCGAATGGATTGTCATGTGTCTGATTAAATGGTCCAATGAAAGTCCCCTGAAGCTTGTAGAAAAGAACCTTTATTTTCAAACAAACAAACTCAATTGCATTTAGCCTGTCTGGGCAAGAGCCCCTTTGAAAGTCTTGGCTATGAGAAAAGGAGGTCAAGCACTCTTTATGTCAAACTGGAAAGGTCCATTCAACTTTCTTTGTATCCCATCAACTTTCTATTTGTCCACAATAAAACAATTAATGGTTTTCCATCGGACAGTCTTCCAAGAGAACTGAAAAGCACCTATTCTCTCTCTCCTCAAAAAAAATTTAATTGGCATAACATTATAGATCATCAACTTTTTTTTCCATAATCACAACATTGAACGTTTTTATTTTACTGTTTTTCTTTTTAGTCTTTAAATATAGATGTGGAATGTGTATATTATGAATACATAGATATACTATTTTTCAAATAATTTGTATACCAAAGCTATTACACTGCTGGTAACGTGCTTTAGAAGAACTCCCAAACCTAACAGTATATTCTGAACATCTTTCTATATCATTAACCATTTATCTACATATGATTTTTAACACACATATGCTATTACACTGTATGGATCCACCATAATTTATTACACCAATCCCTATCTTTAGATATTTAGATTAGTTCCAACTTTTTACAGTTATGGATAAATAATGCTGAGATAAACGTCTTTGAATGTGACTGTCCATATCTCTGCATGTTTGCAGTTGTAGTCTTCTTAATCCCATTTAAAGGATGGGGATTATCATAATAATAGTACTCGAGGCTAACATTCATCGAGCATATTGTAAACAGGTAAGTACTTCAAACTAGTTTCCCTGTCTCCAAATTCCATTTTTTAATTTTGCTCAGTAGTATTTCTTTTATCTACTGTTAGGAATCTGGGTTGCCGGCTTTGCCACTTGCTATTGGGTGATCTTAGGAAAGTCACTACAGCTCTTTAAGCCTCAGTTTCATCATCTATAAACTGGTGACAATAATACCTAACTCACTGGCTTATTGTAAAGATTAAATGAGACAGTACAAGCAAAGAGCACAATGCGTGGCAGACAGAAAGAACTCAGTAAATATTAGCTACTCTTCTTGGTCTATCCGTGGAGCTAATCAGGAATTAGCATTGCTCATACTCACGCAGCTTGTCTTGATAGCCTCTCTCTTTTTAATCATAATTTTGTAATGCTTAAAAAAACTCCATATCTGCAGTTACATCTCTATTGTCATTCTTGCTAGAGTCAAGCACTCTTTATGTCAAACTGGAAAGGTCCATTCAACTTTCTTTGTATCCCATCAACTTTCTATTTGTCCACAATAAAAAAATTAATGGTTTTCCATCGGACAGTCTTCCAAGAGAACTGAAAAGCACCTATTCTCTCTCTCCTCAAAAATAATAGTACTCCCGGGCCCTTCCTCCCGGCCACCGCTCACCCCCAATTAGTCTTGCCAAAGTTTTTCCTATTTCCTTGACTTTTCAAAGAATCATCTTATTTGTCAATTTCAGACTTGTTTTTAACTCCCTGTTACATTAATTTCTGCCTTTATATTTCAGAACTGTATTTGAACTTGTTAATCATAACAGAATTTACGTCCATTTGAAAAATAGAGTTATATATGGGAGTGATTATGTATTTGATCTATAATACTTGGTACACATAAGGGCCAGGACATCTGGAAGGGATCCTGCTCTAATCTTTACATCCTTCTATTTTCTTTGGATTTATTTTGTTTTCTTTTTCACGTTTCCTGAATTGAGAGCTTGGTTCATTTGTTTTTACATTTTTATGTTTTCTGTTAAATGCATTTAAAGCAGTAAGTTGTTCTCTAAAAGCTGCTTTGACCATATCCCACAGTTGCAAAGCTGCATATATAGGAAAGCAACTTTTCTATGTTTCTATGTTTTATATATGGAAGAGTTTTACTGATAGTTTCCTTCTGTTATCATTTACTACCATCATTTGGCATTCTTTGGTTATTTACTATGTGGTAGGCCTAGGGGAGTAAAAGTAATACTAAATTGCACACACTGAAAACAAAAATCAGATGAATTCTGGGTGCTGAAAAGATTTTCATCATGATTTTTTTCTCTCTCTCTGGCCTACAATTTTAGCTTGTCTACTTACACTTAGCATAGATTTGGAGAAGAGGGAACAAGGGAAAGGGGATAAAAATTCATATTCAACTGTAGGTTAATACAGTTTGCAATGGCCATGTTTACCTCAGTTTATTTAATTCCAATTGATAATAAGACAGTTGCTAATAAGAGTTTACCAAAAAAATCTATTATCTAGACTAAGGGTTCTTAATCTGGGTCTGTGAACTTTGAGGAAAAAATAAATATACACTATATATATATATATATATATATATATATATATATAACTTAGGCATAAATAATAATATATATGCATAAATATATTTTTCACTAAGCCCTACCTAATTGAAAGCTAGCATTTCTTTCATTATGAAGGTAGTCAGCAAACCACAGTAATATTAGCAACCTGTGACTTTGCCCCCAATAGAACTCACACATTTTTTTTTTTTTTTGCGGTATGCAGGCCTCTCACTGTTGTGGTCTCTCCCGTTGCGGAGCACAGGCCTTGGACGCGCAGGCTCAGCGGCCATGGCTCACGGGCCCAGCTGCTCCACGGCATGTGGGATCTTCCCAGACCGGGGCACGAACCCGTGTCCCCTGCATCGGCAGGCGGACTCTCAACCACTGCGCCACCAGGGAAGCCCCAGTATTTTCTACCATATTAAAGTTGGTGCAGATATCTCAAAATATTGCTTATGTGCATCATTACTGCAAAATTACTGTAGGTTTTGATCTTGTAATTTAATGCATTAATAAAGAAGCAAATATATAACTATTAGTTATCTATGGCTGTGTAATAAATGAACTGTCCCCCCCAAATTCGTGGCTTAAAAAATAAATACGTATTATTTCACAGTGTCTGGGGGCCAGGAATCTGGCAAGGCTTAGCTGGGTCTGTTGGCTCAGGGTCCTTCACCAGGCTCAGTCAAGGTGTCAGTTGGGGCTGCAGTCATCTTGAGGTTCCACTGGGATGGAGTCTGCTTCCAGGCTCACTCATGTGGTTGTGGGCAGGATTCAGTTCATCATGGGTTGTTGGACCGGGTGCCTCAATTCCTCAGTGGCGGTTGACTGGAGACCTTGCTCTGTTCTGTACCATGTGGGCCTCTCCATAAGACAGGGCACAGCCTGACAGCTGGCTTTCATCAGAGTGAGTAAGAAGTGGAGCGAGAGAAGATGAACTAGATGGAAGCCAGAGTCTTTTGTAACCTAATCATGGAAGTAACACCCATCATTTTTGCCAGATTCTCCTTTTCAAAACCAAGTCACCCTGGTGGTCCAGTGGTGAACACTTCGCCTTGCAATGCAGGGGATGCAGGGTCAATCCCTAGTCGGGCAGCTAAGATCCCACATGCCTCGCAGCCAAAAAACCAAAACAAAACAGAAGCAATATTGTAACAAATTCAATAAAGACAAATGGTCCACATCAAAAAAACTTAAAAACAAACAAAAAAACCCAAACCAAGTCACTAGGTTCAGCCCACACTCAAGAGGAGGGGATTGCGCAAGACAGAAATACCAGAAGGTGAGGATTATTGGGAATCATCTTAGAAGCTGCCTACTACAGAACTATATCAAAACCTCATTTTTTACTATTTTAATAATTGTATATTAATATAATCAATTTCCTTTATAGCCCTAGGTAGTTTATTTTATGCCTTTAAAAACACTGTTCTGAAAAAGGGTCCATAGATTTCACCAAACTTCCAAAAGGGCAGTTGGCTCTAATTTGATTCAGTTCAGGTACCTTCAACAACCAGGGGGAATTTATTTGGAATGGCCTCAATTAAGAAACTAAAAGTCGGGCTTCCCTGGTGGCGCAGTGGTTGAGAGTCCGCCTGCCGATGCAGGGGACACGGGGTCGTGCCCCGGTCCGGGAGGATCCCACATGCCGTGGAGCGGCTGGCCCCGTGAGCCATGGCCGCTGAGCCTGTGCATCCGGAGCCTGTGCTCTGCAACGAGAGAGGCCACAACAGTGAGAGGCCCGCGTACCGCAAAAAAAAAAAAAAAAAAAAAAAAAAAAAAAAGAAACTAAAAGTCGAAGCTTTAGCCTGCCTCATGTTATCCTAGTCTGATACCCTAGACAAGTCCCTATTACTCTAGCTCCATGAAAATAGCATGACACATTTGAAAACATAAATTTGCTATATAATACTCCATAAACTGTTCTTAATCCTACCCACTTGAAGCAGTGTGTGCGTGGTGGAGGGAGAGAGGTGTACAGGCCTCTGTTGAGCATGTTTGATCACAATTAAACCTCTTATGCTCGCATATGGCAATTGTCATTTGAGCCTCAAAACGACTATATGATATAGAATGAACTGATTTCCCCAAGAATACACTAATTACCAGACTACACAGTGCTTTTTCTGCTATCAAGCTATGCACGAAAAAGCACAGAGTGTAAAAAAAAATAGAAGTGATGTTAAGATTCTTCCCTAAGTCTTTCGTACGTATCACCCGCTCTTGGTGAAACTTAAAGATAATGATTGGCATCTCTGAATTATATTTTCTGTAAGCACAGTACTAGCTTTGTATACTGTCTTAACAGACTAAAAGTAAATGGTATTTTATAAAATCTCCACTATTCAGATAGAAGATAATTTGTCAATAATAATTGGGAACGATTCTCTTGTTTGGCTTGCCCAATAAAAACTCAAACGCATCATTTTCCCAAAGCCATCCTTTCCGAGTCATGCTACAGGCAGGTGATTTTCCTCATAGTTCTCTGATCCTAAATAAGCAGCCCAGTATTGTCAGTTATTTTAGATTTTCCAAGATAACCAAGCAAGTTTTTCATGAATACTGCAGTTATTTTGGTAGCTTTCCCAAATGTGAATCCCTCTCAAGTCTCTACAGTTGAGTCATGATGAAAAGGAAAAGGATCAAGGAAGCTGGGTGGCTTCTAGACTCCACAGCTACTACCTAGGCAACTAGGTCAGTCAATCCATTTTTATTGATCACATTTTCCTACTCTGCTCTACAGTTATGTTCCCCCCCAAAATTGAAATGATCTCTAAGTCCCTTTCCTCCTCTAACATTCACATTGCATTGTGAAGCATCAAGAAAAACTGGCGACATTTAGGACACGTGACTAATGTGGCAACACACTGGGCCACTCTCAAGAGTGGCCTGAACTAGCTTTGAGCAGAGAAGAGGGAAGTAAGGTGAGGCTGATGAGGGAGGGAAACGGTGACTCTTCAAACAACCCCACCAGGGTCAGTCACGAATTCACTAGGTGCAGGTGGGTGGGGCGGTAGGGGGGCTGGCTGCGTTGACGACAGAAGGCTACTTCCGGCTGTGGTGCGTATGACATCAGGGCCGAGCCAGACCGGCCCAGCCACCTAGAAGCGGAGCAGGGAGGCCTCGCGAGAGTTCAGGGAGGCTGCCCCGAGATTCCGGCGCGGCGGCGGGTCCCACCTCCCGGGGGCGGGGCGAGGGCGGAGCGGGCAGAAGGGAGCGGACTGGCGGCGGGTCGGTTGCGGCCCGTGCGGAGGCTGAGCCGGCCGCGGGAGCGACCGGAGGCAGGTGAGTGCGCGGATGCGGCGCTCCGCGGCGGAGGGGGCTGGGGTGCTCGGCTC
>NW_006770652.1:3642430-3674961 GCF_000442215.2 Lipotes vexillifer
GCCCCAACTCTGAGAGCGGGAGCGGTAGACGATCTTAGGTGTCTTTGGGTGTCCAGGGAAAGCCGGGCTAATTTCGGGGCTGGAAATGTCTCCGGTGAAGCTCCGGCGACGGCCTTGGCCCTCTTGTTTTCCGAGGTGGTACTGGCACTGGGTGCCCGGAGAGGTGGCCTCGAGCCCCGGGAGGCATCTTTGTCCTTCCCTGCTCCTTTCGCCTTCCACTCCTCGGCCCCCGAGCACCACGCTCCCGGTCCCTGCCTGGGCTTCATAAACAATAACAAATATCGCGGATCCTGTCCTGTATCCCCCGCTCTCCCTTCCCTTGCCCTCAGCCGATGCCACCGAGGGGAAGGATTCTGGGCATGGCTCTTAGATTGTGGGGGCTGTTTGTGTACCATTTCTAAAAACTGATGCGTCAGATTGCTAAACATTTCTCAGATAGACACAGTAAAGCTGCCCAGCTCCCAGAAGACACGGAGTGTTCAAAACCGGTCTCAAAATCCGTCCCTGCCACTGGAACCCTAGACCCTTCTTTTCAACATAATTTTCTCCCACTCCCTTTTTTCACATTTACTATCGGGGGCAAATGAGTGGTTGTTTGGTATGGGAATAGGGAAGGTTGTGCCCGATTGAGGAGGAGACGTTTCACCTTTAAAAAGTTGTCAGGTTGATAGCAAAAGAACAAACTTTATTTTCAAAACCAGTGGACTCCCGTTTACTGATACTTTTGTTTCGTGGGACCGCTTTTCAGACTGTAAATTTGGAGGAAAGACAAAAAAAAAAAAAAAAAAAAAAAAGGGGGGGGGGGCTGGTGGTTCTGGGAGTAGTGGCTTCTCCAAAAAGTGTGATGCTGTTCTTCACTTGATAAAATGCAAAACCAACGCTCCTGTCTATTTCATGCAACTTGTGATAAGTTTTGATAGAAGCCGATTGCTCGGAGAAGGTGGCCTGAGTATTAGCTTTATTACTACTAAAGTCTGAGGAAACAACTTTAAGTGCTTTAATTATGCCTCCTAGCTGTAAGAAGGGAGTGAGACTTAGTCTTTTGGGGGCTGTGAGTGGGTTGGGGGCTTAAACTTGTCAGATCTCCCTACTTAAAGGCAGGGTTTATTGTGGTTTAAGCCCAGTTTTGCTTACTGAGGGCAGGTTTTTGAAAGTTCTTTGTCTCAATCATAAATGTATATAAGGTACTGGAAACCTCTTTGTGTTTGTTTAGCCTTTCTTTGTATGCCTCAGGATATATAAAACAATTAAGTTTATTATACTCTCTACCCAGTAGCTGAGAGGTATTTTATGTGAATTGGCCATTCTTCTGACTATTTGAGGGGAGAGAAATTAGTCCAAAATAGGATGTTAAATTATGATGACATTTGTTCATTGCATAGGTACGTCAAAGTACCTTTATGTAAAAAAGTCCTGATCTCAAAGGAGGTACAATGGATAAAAATATTTTTTTTTGGTTTGATCTTTGGCTTGGTTTTAGCTTTGTGGTGTTCTCCTTGTTAAGATGGCTGATAACATTCCTCATTTGGTTGGGTTATGTTTAGAATGAGAAACAAATTGGATGTAGTTTGTGTAATCCTTTGAAAGGCCGTGCCACTGGGGAATGAAAAAATTAGACTTAGAAAAACCACATTAAATGAGTGCAATTCTTCTTTAGCCTTTTGTTTTTGAGTTTGTTTTAAAATAAATCAAACAGTAGAGGCCAGGAATATTTGTGCAACTAAGAAGGTGTCCTCAGCAGTTTTTATGCCAGAAAAAAATTAATTTCAATAGGTAAGACGCTATAAAAACAAAGGAAGAATTGTACTTTGTAGAAAGCGGTAACAAAGCAATGGACTCAATTCAGCCATTTGTTTTCAGAAAAGTTCTGTCCTCTCAAAGTAAGGGCAACATCATTATGTTAGCAAAGTAGGATAACACTTTAGAAAGTGTTTTTCCAGTGATCTAGGATAAGTTGGAAGCTTTTTTGTATGTGTGTGGCACTTTTTTGTGAGAGAAAAGAGGGCACAAATCAAAGCCAGAAAGATTGGCATCTCAAAGTAATGTTAAAATCAGCAGATGGTCAAGTTATGATTAAGTAGATGACATATGCAGAAATTATGCTACTGTATTTTTATATTAAAAGCACCGTAGACTTTGAATGAAAAAATGAGAATAAGCTTTTAAAGTATAAGAAATTTTTAAAAATTAATTTAAAAAGATAACTTTGGTCATTAGTTATAAAAATATTAAGTGAATCCTTCTTTCCCCCCACTCCAACCCCTCAAATGTTTAAGTCTTAAGAGAACATTTAGCAAGGTATGCCCAGTACTTAAGTGTGCTGATTACATAAAGCTCCTTTCTCCAGGTAAAGGTTTGCTAATTGACAGGATGTTGTTGTTCAGAACTTTTAGAGAGAGGAAACTGAAGGGCAACAATGAACAGTATTTGCTGTCCTGTACACTCAGATGAACTGTGGTCTCTGTCTCCAACCTCATGGGAGGGAAATATACCCAATAACTATAGTACACAATGCATTTTGTGGAGAAGCCAAGGAGGGAGGGGTTAAATTCTACTAGACCAATTAAGGAAGGCTTTGAGTAGAGAAAGGCATTTGTGTAGATGATTTGGATGAGCTAGTCATATGATAAGTCATCATAAGCAAACAATTTATATAATGCTGCTTGCCTCTAAACCCTTACAGTACTAATCTACCTGGGTTTAATCCTTACAGCAACTGTATGGAGTAGGTGTTTTTATTTCCATTTTGCAGACAGGGTAACTGAGGTACCTAGAAAATGGTAAAACAAGGATTCCAACCCAGGCATTCTGGCTTATACTTGCATCCCTGTGGTTAACCACTCTCCTTATTTTATCTCCCGCTTTTTTTGTTTGTTTGTTTGTTTTTATTTTTATTTTTTGCGGTACGCGGGCCTCTCACTGTTGTGGACTCTCCCGTTGCGGAGTACAGGCTCCGGACGTGCAGGCTCAGCGGCCATGACTCACGGGCCCAGCCGCTCTGCGGCACGTGGGATCCTCACGGACCGGGGCACGAACCCATGTCCCCTGCATTGGCAGGCAGACTCCCAACCACTGCGCCACCAGGGAAGCCCTATCTCCCGCTTTTGATGGCCTTTCTCAGGTCTGTAGTTTCAAAGACTTGATTTGGAAAAATACATTCCTCTGGCACCTAAATTTAGGGATCTGTTTTCTAGAAAGAGCTCCAAGATAGCAAAAACCCAGGTAAATAACTTATTTTTGGCATGTTAGATATTTAATCTCTTTTTGGAAGTTGCTCTTGGTGCAGATTAAATGTAATCATTGAGTGGGACTTTTGATAAATTTGACTTATTACCTAGAAGCAATACCCATAAGGATTTAGAAGTGAGAAGTTATAACTATATTAGCTCCTTTGCCTAGTGGAATGTTTGAATCATTGTATATTTTGCTTGTGATTTTTTTAAACCACTTGGCACTGGGTATTTTTTCGATTGAATTGTGAAGTTGGTATTTAGTTAATGATTGACTATCATTCTCAGCCCTTTCAGTTTTTATTTCCACAAACAGCTAAATTTATAATGCCTGAATCAGTGTTTTGAATAGAGTGTTGTACATGCTTAAAATGAGAGAAGTTCAGTCACTGATACTTTATGTTATGGCAACTTTGAAAGCTCTCTGGGATTGTGAAATAAAAGGTGCTATAGAATTGCACTGGGCCCAGTATAGACCTACACAGTAAATGCTTCTTTGTTGAATGAATGGTCCAACTGATTTTATTTATGAAGTTTCAGGAATGGTTCGCATTTGTTATTGGTTATCTAGGTATTGAAATCACAGTAAACTCAATTGGATTTAAATGTTAGGGAAAAAAAGTATGTCTAGGCAGTGGTAGGGGTACTTACCTGTCCTTACCTGTCTAGCAAGATGGAGACCTTTGTCAGTACACGGATCGACCATACTCATAGTTTTAAGTAGAGCTCCAGAGGCACAATCTCTGTGAATGAATATAAGTGTTCTCTCCTTGTGTGAGTGTGGTAGATTCTAGAAAACCCTGATGACTAAAACCTAATGGGAAAAGTGGCAGAACAATAGCCAGGATTTAAAGCCCATGTATTTATATTATTACAATAAGACAAAAATGGCAAAACAAATTTAAGAAATTTTTTCCACACAGCTTGAATTAGCAGTGCTGGCCTATTACTTCCATTTACCACCCCCTGATTGATAAAAATTTCAGGATCTTCAGCCCATAATTTCAGGGAGATGCTTTTAAGTCCACTAAGCTTTGTTGTAAAAAGTTCCACGTTCCTTTAAGTACGGGTTTTGTTTTGAAAGTTTATTCTCAGTAAAAAGGAGTGTGAGTTGGGTAAACTCAAAGAGAAATCAGACACATGCTGTCACCTCCTTGCTGATAGAAATTTTGGGGGCATCTTTTCCCATCATAGGCTAGTTTTTTTTTTTTTTTTGTATGCGGGCCTCTCACTGTTGTGGCCTCTCCTGTTGCGGAGCACAGGCTCCGGACGCGCAGGCTCAGCGGCCATGGCTCACGGGCCCAGCCGCCCCGCGGCATGTGGGATCTTCCCGGACCGGGGCACGAACCCGTGTCCCCTGCATCGGCAGGCGGAATCTCAACCACTGCGCCACCAGGGAAGCCCCATAGGCTAGTTTTGTCTCCATTGAAAGTCCACTGAGACAGGTAGCCTCCCTAAGACCTTAGCAGTTACAGGTCAGATAGTGAGCCGACCATTCAGGTTGATGTTGTGTAAATTCAGAAAGGCCTCGAACTTTGGCAATTTGTCTGTGGCTTATGATCGTAGTACTTGTACTGTGCTCAACTTTTAAATTCTTAAACAAGCTCCTTGTCTTCCCCTGAATTAACACCAGACCAGCTGACAACCCAAATTGCTGCTGATTCTCTGGGCACACATATGGGAGGTTTCCTGTTTTCCTTGTCTTTTGCTGATTCTTATTGATTCCATGGGTGTGTAAGTCACTGAGCCCATGTGCAAAGGCAGCATCCATTGCTCTTTCACCTTTTACAGTTATTTGCTATCTCTACATCAGCCTCAGGAGGGGATTCTATTCCTCTTCTTCCTAATTTTGGGGCACTTTTACTGCTTTTGCAATTACCAAATATGATGGAGTTAATAATGGTTAACACCTCAAAATCAACCGCGGATACAACCACTTACCCAGAATAAAGAACAAGATGGCAGAAACTTAAATGACTGCATGATGCTAATACCATCTATTTTGGGCAAGCAGAGTTTCTGTGTCTTTGCTATGGAGCTTTGCTTTCATTCTGTCTATGAATATTTAGAAAATCGAAAGTTCGGAATCAGAGATGCCTCTCTGTACACATCAATAAGCACCTTTGATTTTTCTTGGTCTTGTCCTTCTGTACAGTCATCACTCTTCAGCTTTTATGACTCGGAGATTTTGGCTATGCTTCTCTAGATCCTTCTGCCGTCCTGGAGGCACAGGAAGTAATTTGTGCATTTAATATGAAAAATGCTCTGTGTAATCTGTATTTCTCACACACTGTCTCCTAACAGTGGTATGTAGACTTTGCTCTCTGTATATCATCTTCCCCACTGACATGTTCTTGGCTCCTTTTTCTTTCTGAATGTCACCCGTTAGGGTGCAGGTCTAGTAATAATTTTTTTTTTTTCTCGGTACGCGGGTCTCTCACTGTTGTGGCCTCTCCCGTTGCGGAGCACAGGCTCCAGATGCGCAGGCTCAGCGGCCATGGCTCATGGGCCCAGCTGCTCCTCAGCATGTGGGATCTTCCTGTACCAGGGCACGAACCCGTGTCCCCTGCATCGGCAGGCGGACTCTCAACCACTGCGCCACCAGGGAAGCCCCTAGTAATAATTTTATCAACAACAGTAATCATTTACTTAACAGTTACTATGCACCAGATATAGTGCTAAATACTCTATATAAATATTATCCCATTTAATCCCCACAGCAACCCTCTGAGTTATTATCTCTACTACTTACAAACAAGGAAACTGGAGCCTAGTGGGGTGAAGGGACCAGGGCCTCATGAGTAGATGAGTAGATAGTTAAGTGGCAGAGTTAGAAACTGATTCCTAAGAGCCAGGTTTGCTTTCTCTTATATTGCTTTATTTTATTACAAAAACTTCTCCTTTGCTATTTAATTTACCTCCTTCTTCTAGTCCCACCTGAATTTTCTTTCTTCCCTGTCCTCCCTCCTTATTTAGGAGTTATTTACATTTTTGATGTAGAGCGTAAATTCTCTTGCAAAAAGTATACAGAAATATTTCAGCTCTATTCTGATTTCTTATAGAGGGGGATTTGCTCTTGGAGAGAGCTTATTGTAAGAATAATACTAGTAACACCTTACATTTGTATTGTTCTTTAGAGTTTTATAAAGCATTTTTATACATTTTCTTGCTCAATCCTCAAAGCAAACTTAAATTCGGGTCTTTAGATTAAAAGCTGCTACAGGTAGTTTGCTAAGGCTTCTATAAAGTTAGTTGATGAGACAGTTCTTGCCCTAAGCAGTTTTAATGTTGAAATAAATGATATGATCAAATGTTCTGACTTCATTCAAGCCAAATGGGAGCAGATATATATCATTGTAGCCCAGCGTTTTCTTAAAAGGTCTTATAGTTTTGAGCTTTGAACTTCTTTTTTGGTCAAAATTGAGAAGTTGGAGCTTTAGTTCTGCATTTTAAATCATAAAATGTTTTAAGTTCTTAATTCTTGTGATTCAGGTGAATGATAGTTAAATTGCTGTCTACCTCATCCACACACAACTGTTGGATTTAACTAGAATAATTATGATGAAGGAATGGGGTGGAGGGAGGAGAGATATTTTTTCAAAAGTGAAATTAGGACTACCCTGGTGGCGCAGTGGTTAAGAATCCGCCTGCCAATGCAGGGCACAGGGGTTCGAGCCCTGGTCTGGGAAGATCCCACATGCTGTGGAGCAGTTAAGCCCGTGTGCCACAACTACTGAGCCTGAGCTCTAGAGCCCGCAAGCCACAGCTCCTGGAGCTCACAGGCTGCAGCTACTGAGGCCCGTGTGCCTAGAGCCTGTGCTCCGCAACAAGAGAAGCCACTGCAAAGAGAAGCCACCGCAATGAGGCCCGCGCACCGCAACGAGGAGTAGACCCCTCTCACCGCAACTAGAGAAAGCCCACGTGCAGCAACGAAACCCAAGGCAGCCAAAAAATACAATACAATACAGTACAATACAATACAATACAATAAAATGTTAGCTTAAAACAAGTGAAATTAAAGAATTGGGGATCCTAACAAGGGCTTGATGAGGTATCTTCCAGTAGCACTGTTGTAGGAAATTGGTTATAAATTTTAAAGAATGAATAAGCTGCAAGTATTCACCTCTGGAAAGTTATGTTATTTGAGAGATCAGAGAGCTTATTTAATGAACCATTTTTGAAATATTATCTTGTGCCAGTATCTTGTTTTATTAAATTTAGTTTTTATTGAGTTGTGGACATTTTTACTTAGCTGAGCATTTGTCCATTGACTTGCCCCCATTATGGAAATACCACACCATGTTTGTCCTTCTTAATTTTTCTGTATTTGTCAGCAGGGGCTAGTTGTCTGGTTTTTAAGACTAGGGAGTTGCCTTTTGTTGTCTTTTTACAATAGAGATCCATTTCATTTGGACACATCCTTCAAATCCGGTTGAGAATATTCTCCATATGTCCACTATTACCTCGCCAAACAGAATAGACTTTCTATTTTTGTGGCTGGAGTGGAAAAATTTCAGTCTTGAATTATATGTATTTGACCCACTGATAGTCTTCATACTGGCAAATCCTAAATTAATCACAGACTCAATATTTTAGTGAGGTTAATCATCACACTTCAACATTTATCAGCTATTTTCTGGGCACTGAATTAGGTACCATGGCGAAATAGAGACAAGTAAAATGTATTGCCCTTCTATTTAGAAAGGTTCAATCCAGTAAGAGACAAAATGTATGGGTACAAATAAATGTAATTCAAGCAAAAAGTGATAAGCAAGTAACAGGGCCCTGTGGGAGCAGAGGAAGGAAAGATTGCTTCTGGCTGGAGAGATTAGGAAGGCTTCTTATATAAAGTGAAATAGGAATTGACCATTTATGAGTGAAGGACATGCTAGGCAGAGGGATTAGCATGAGTTGGTAACATCTGTACAACACCTGATAAATTATATGTTAATTATTTACTTCTCTGCCCTATTGGACTTGAGCCCCTTCAGTTTAGGGAACAGGTGTTTTTCAGCTTTTCATTCTCTGCATCATCAACTGCTCAACCTGGTATATTTAATTAAAGTATTATCAATACTTTAGTAATGTTACAGAGGCAAGAGTATACAGAATGGATTCAAGGGAAGAGGGACCGGAAATGGGAAGACCAATGAAGAGACTAATTTAAATAATCTAGGAGATAGATAATGAAGTTCTAAACCATGTGGGATTGGAAAGGAGAGACTTGGTTGGATGAGTGATGCCCCTTCATGTTGAGACCTAGGGAGTTCTTTGTGAATTACCTATGAGGTACGCGTCGAGTACCAGGAAATGCAGTGATGAAAAGACATGGTGCTCACTCAGAAAGCAGGCAGGCAGCTGCAGGGCTGCTTAGAGGTTTAGAAATAATTGCAATGTCATGTAGCTGCTGTATGAAGGAGCACTCAGGGGAGCACCTAAGGAAAGGGAGCACCTATCAAAAGGGAGCACCTATCTGGGAGAATCAAAGAAGGTTTCCAGGGAGGGGGTAGTGTTTGAGCTTAGACTTGAAGGGTGAGTAGGAGTTTTTCAGGCCAAAAAGCAGCAGGAAAACATTATAGCATAGAACGTAAGAGGCTGTTGAGGGATTATTTTACTGTTGGGGCAAGAGGCTGGATAAGATAAATGAACTTGTCCTAATAAAATAACTTTATTTTTGCTGTGTTTTTCTATATTTATTTTATTTAGCTTTAGCACTCTGAGCTTTTGTAAGGAAGGGTTTCTGTTGCCTCTTACAGCCTCGTGGAAGCACCTCTGCTGTGTTTCGCACTCAGCCTGCTGCCAGGGATAAATGTCTCTTGCTTCCATTTTGTGAAATTAAATAGAAAAGGTAACGACACCATTAGCCAGAGAGATAGAGGAGAAGAAATCTCCTTTTTCTTTGATGAGTGCCCGGAGCAAGTAGGGTTGACATATAGGGAGAATGCGGCATCAGAACATGGCTTCAGGAGCACTTGACTTGAGGGGGAGGGGATTGTGGTAGGAACATAATTATTTACCTTTCCCATCAAGTTTTATGGCGCCCTAAAAGTTTCCCAGAATTGTAATATCTAGTGCTAAAGTTCTTTTATTCTGGATATAGCCATTTTTTTTTTCATCTTCTCTATGCTAGCGCTTATTATATTGTAATTACTTAGCATGACTCTAAACTTCAAATGGTATCAGCCATTGTCTCTAGTTTGCCCTGCTTCCCTTCCACCTTTTTTGGTCATTTAGAAACCTGCATCTGCAAGTCATGATTCTGAGTCTCAACGTTAGACTGCCAGAGCTAAAAAGCACTCAAGGTTTCTTTTCACAAAGGTTTACTTTATGCAGCCATTTGTTTTTTCTGTCCTGTGAGTTGGGCCACTGACACAGAATATAGTTAAATTGTTTTCTAAGGACAACTGAAAAGTTCATTGTAGACCCCAGTTAGGTGTATATCAGTTGCATTTCTGGCCGGGGGGGGGGGGGGGGGGGAGAGAGAGAGAGAAAGTGTGTGTGCGTGTATGTGTGTGTGTGTGTGTGTGTGTGTGTGTGTGTGGGGGGGGGGGGGGGGGGGGAAGCGGGGGCGGTGTTGACAGCTGTGTTAGCTTTAGTGCCATTAGTGGTAATAAAATCTATGGCCACTACCAGGAGGAAAGTGAAGGGCAGGACAGGGGAAGAAAACGAAGGCTTGCCGAGGGGTGGGAGAGGCATCGGCCGGGGGCTGGAGAAAAGGGGCATATGGTTGAAGGAGGTCAAGCACCTCTAACACCCGTTCCAGGTGCCACTTGGTGGGGCCAGTGCCATGTTTTCAGGTTAAGTTGAGCCGCAAGTAGTGTTGTCTAAAAATACCCTGGGTGTATTGTGCCAAAAATGACAGTTTGCTTTCATCAAACATTTCTGGATTTAAGTTTAAAAGCTTGTTTATGTACCTGTGCCTCTCTGTTTTTAGAATTGAGCAGAAATGGAAACAGAAACCAACACACTTTAAATATTACTGAAAGTTATAGCTACCTGTCTGAAATGTTAAGACTTAAAACCATAGATTATGTATAGTCCCAGTCAGGTACAAGGTGACAGAAAGGGAAAGGAAGAATAAGTAGGCACATGTGTTTGGGTAAAACTGCATCCTGATACCAGCCGTATAACTGGACGCATAGAGGGGAAAGTAGGATAAGAAATTAGCTCTGGAGCCTGTGTTTTCCTTTCTAGGTCAGCACAGGTCCTCCTTCCCTTTATGAAAACATTATCAAATAAGAAACTTGTTCTTCAAAATGTTTGTTCATCATTGGACAAACAAAGCCAAAGAATAAAAATAGGTATGATTTTAGTTTTTCTGTTAACAGTGATAAAAAGTTTTCTCAGATTATAAGAAATACTGAATTGAATTAAAGTCTTTGACTCAGAGTTGAAAGATGCTGTAGAGGTCAAATAGTCCAATTCTCTACTGTGAATTCCCTCTAATCCCTGGTAAGTGGGTGTTTAGTCTTTGCCTAAAGATTTCAGTTCCTCGCCTAAAGATAAGAAACTTAACAGATCACAACATCGCTGACTTTCATTCTCTTCAGTGGTTGGTGTTCTCCAGCCTTCTGTCTCCAATCCTCTTCTCACTCCACACACTCTGGGGTCTGGATGATCTCATATGCTCCGATATCTTCTTCAGTGACAACTCTGTGATGATGACTTCCAAATCAGACCCTTTTCTGAGCTTGAGACTCCATGGTCCATCTCTTTCCTAGATATCACCACCTGGGTGTTTTCCGCAAGAGTCAATGTTTTCTTCTCCTTTCCCAGAATCTTTCTCATGCTTCTTACCTCCTCCAATGCATGATGTTATTCTCTCTTTGGTTGCCCCAGCCATAAACCTGGCAATCATCCTTGACTCCTCTTCTTGTTTATCCCTCACATCCAGTTATTTATTAAGTCCTCCTTACTACCTCTTGAATTCTGTCCATCTCGGCCCTTTTTCAGTGTCAGTATCTTCATGTGGACTCCAAATTACTAAAATAGCCATCTCTCTGCTACCAGTCTTGCTGTCTTCCGTTTTCTATGTGGCTGCCAAAAGGGTTCTCCTAAAATGTAAATCTGATTATATAACTCCTACAGTTAAAATTTCCAATGATTCCCCATCGCCTCCTCCAGATTCCTTGACATGGCATGCGAGCCTGAGTCCCTTTAAGAAGTGGTGCCCTTTTGCTTTTCTAGCCTTATCTTTCATTACTCCCTCTACGCACCTCTGCAGCTGTACTGAACCTCGAGCTTTCTCTGACCTTGGGTCTTATATGCTACTTTCTGGAATGACCTCTCCCATACTCTTCTGGGTAACTCCTGTGCTTTCTTTAGTACTCTGCTTAGGCATCTCCACTTTCAGGGATGACTGCCTTGACCTCTCACCTCTTGTTCAGGGTTAGGTGCTCCTCCTTTGCTTTCCCACAGCATCTTGTGCATATCTCTCTTATGACACTTTTTATATCTTAAAACCCAATCATAGCTAACATTGTGAACATTTATCGTGTGCCAAAACTTACTGAGCTTTTTCTATGTGCCAGGCATGGAACAGTGTAAATTGGAAAGTTCTTCCTTATGCAGCTTTCAACTGGTTGTCATCACAGAATTAGAGATAATTTTGTATCACTGTAAGAGTGATGTTTGAGGACAGCTGTCTTATGCCTTCTCTGTTTCAGGCTAAGCGTGCTCATTTAATTTGTTCAAATATCATGGATTCCAGACTTTTTACCTTCCTGGCCGCTCCCCTCCATATGTGTTACATTTCGTTAGTTTTCTCTCTTCAAATGTGTGGTTCAGTTTTTTTTGTTTGTTTGTTTGTTTTTTACTTTTTTTTTTTTAACATCTTTATTGGGGTATAATTGCTTTACAGTGGTGTGTTAGTTTCTGCTTTATAACAGAGTGAGTCAGTTATACATATATATATGTTCCCATATCTCTTCCCTCTTTGTCTCCCTCCCTCCCACCCTCCCTAGCCCACCCCTCCAGGCAGCCACAAAGAACCGAGCCGGTATCCCTGTGCCATGCGGCTGCTTCCCACTGGCTATCTACCTTACGTTTGTTAGTATATATATGTCCATGTCTCTCTCTTGCCCTAACACACCTCACGTGGTTCAGTTTTAGATAAATTACAGTTGTCATAAAGAGCAGAACTTCACAGGTGTGTAGTATCTGGATATATAGATTGTCATATTTAAGATATAGATCTCACTTTTCCAGGTACATAGATGTGAATTTGTGTGTTTGTGTGTGTGTGTGTGTGTGTGTCCAGAAATACTCAGGATTGTAGAATTTACTTACATTTAGAAAGTGACCAGGAGACTGACATAGAAACAAAAGTGTCAGCTAATGAATTTGTTAATCTCACTGTGAGTAGAACGGAAACTTGCATCATTTGGTCAGTGCACTATCACCTCAGTAGAGCAACCTACATAGGAAGTGGTCATTCTAATCAAAATGGGTCATCCTCATGAGGAGTGTCACTAAGCCAGAGACGGAGCCTCTTTTTTATAAGGATGCACCTGCCCAGCACTGCTCTGGATATGGTCAGCCATCTCCACCTCAGACAATGTTAGGGGAATGCAGGCAAAACCTTGCTTGTTAAACTCCTGCTTTCCCGCCCCCCCCAGATTAATGTAACTCTTAATTAATGTAACTCTTCTATCAACACAGTCTTTCCTTTAGCCAGAAGAAAAGCAGTTGACAAGGTTTCAGCTTTCTTAATTCACATTCTAATCCTGCCTCCCAGAAAGTACACCCTGCTCACTTTTGATTGCATTGGGATATTCTCAGATATTTTCAATTACACATTTTCTTGGAATTACTATCTAATTCATTTATTTCATGCTGTTATTACTCCCAGAGAGGACTTAATTTTCAAATTACGAGAACATTTTACTTTGTCCCTTCATACTGTCTATAGGGCATTGCCGACTATTGAAAGCTTCTCCAGGTATGAGCCCAACAATACAACAAAGAGTATGGCATTCACCTTGCTTCTTCCTAACCTATGTCTATTAACTCAGCCTAAGATTAAGATCATATAAGTTTTGGGGGCAGTCATTCCACACTTTTAATTTGTGGCAAGGTTTATTCAACAAAAACTTTAGTTGTTCTTTACGTATATAACAGTTTATCACAATTTGTACTTAGCATTTGATTGCTTTTGAATCCAAATATAGTTTTTACCTTCTCTCTATTAAATTTCTTTTGTTAAAGTTAACCTTCTGTAACAATTAGTTTGGATTCTGACTCTGCTCTCCCACTTTTGATTATCCTCTAGGATCTATTCATCCTCATGTTTTGATAAGGATGTCGTCAAAAGTTTTATCTGGTTCATTGGTAATATAACTGTCTAAGCCCAGTGAGTCTTACAGAACTTTCTTATGAGCATTCTGGGTTTTGTTGCTTAATCAGTTATCAACACATCTATTACTCAGCCCATTTTTCTTCATCTTTCTCCCTTACCCCCCTAAAAAGAATTGGAGAGTGGAGCTTGTTAAGTACCTTTCAGAGAGTCACATAGATTGTTTGCCTTGTAGATTTGCCAAGAAAAGAAATAAAGTTACTGGGCAAGACTTGTTCCTCCTGAATCCTTGCTGATTTTTAGTGATCACCCACCTTTGTCTGTGCTGTGTGACCACCTAGAGGGGTGGGATAGGGTGAGTGGGAGGGAGGCTCCAGAGGGAGGGGATATATGTATACATATAGCTGATTCACTTTGTTATACAGCGGAAACTAACACAACATTGTAAAGCAGTTATACTCCAATAAAGATGTTTAAAAAAATTAATCAAGGCTAGTTTAACTAGAGTTCTGTTCTTGAGAACTTGCTGAAACATATGACATATCTTACCTTTTATAGTCTCAAGCAGGATTTACTTTTCTCTGAACTTGTTGTAATTTTTGTTCCTTAGTTATGTCCCACATTCCCATCCCCAGCCATTGTAACCAACTTCAGAATTACTCTGAGGTTTCACAATTAATCGTTGCCATTTAATCGGCTAATTCCTTCCCAGTGGTTGCATTCATATCTAGAATGTTTCTTTCCCTATGTGAGAGATGGAAGGCTAGGCGAGCCATTTATCAGATGCCTTGATTTTTAGCTGTGGGAGAATTCTAGCAGATATCCCAAATGTCGAAGTCCCCATTACAGCTCAGTTTATCTCTTTGTCAGCTTCAGTCTCTAACATATTCCAAATCAGCAGTTCTTTTTTTTTTTTAACATCTTTATTGGAGTATAATTGCTTTACAATGGTGTGTTAGTTTCTGCTTTATAACGCTTTATAACAAAGTGGATCAGCTATACGTATACATATATCCCCGTATCTCTTCCTTATTGCATCTCCCTCCCTCCCACCCTCCCTATCCCACCCCTCTAGGTGGTCACAAAGCACTGAGCTGATCTCCCTGTGCAATGTGGCTGCTTCCCCCTAGCTATCGATTTTACATTTGGTAGTGTATATATGTCCATGCCACTCTCTCACTTTGTCACAGCTTCCCCTTCCCCCTCCCCGTGTCCTCAAGTCTATTCTCTAGTAGGTCTGCATCTTTATTCCTGTCCTGCCCCTAGGTTCTTCATAACCTTTTTTTTTTTTAAGATTTCGTATATATGTGTTAGCATATGGTATTTGTTTTTCTCTTTCTGACTTAACTTCACTCTGTATGACAGACTCTGGGTCCATCCACCTCACTACAAATAACTCAATTTTGTTTCTTTTTATGGCTGAGTAGTATTCCATTGTATGTATGTGCCACATCTTCTTTATCCATTCATCTGTTGATGGACACTTAGGTTGCTTCCATATCCCGGCTATTGTAAATAGAGCTGCAATGAACATTGTGGTACATGACTCTTTTTGAATTATGGTTTTCTCAGCGTATATGCCCAGTAGTGGGATTGCTGGGTTGTATGGTAATTCTATTTGTAGTTTTTTAAGGAACCTCCCTACTGTTCTTCATAGTGGCTGTATCAGTTTACATTCCCACCAGCAGTGCAAGAGCAAACCAGCAGTTCTTTATGCTTCTTCTTTTCCACCATCGCTCTATTCCAGTTCAGAGTCCCATACCATCAAATCTCAGCGATGCTTAGTGGTATTATATTAACTTGTTTTTAAAGTGTCAGTTTTCTTTCTTTATTTAATACCATATTCTGGACATGGGTTTGCAGGCACCTAAGACCACATTGTTGCTCACACCCTTCCCATTTCTTTTTCTGCAGTAAATAATTTGTTAGACCCTACTCATTATTGTCATTTTTCTTTAAGAGCATGACCAGCTTCTTTCGTAGTTACGGTAATATCTGGACTTTTTCTACCGCTGCTTCCATTTTAAGCTTAAAGTCCACTTAATCAGTGAGTCAAAATTACATAGTAACTTCTGGGAATATATTCAAAGGAAACAAAAACACTAACTGGAAAAGATATCTGCACCTCCATGTTCAAGCAGCATTATATACACTAGCCAAGATGTGGATATGACCTAAGTGTCCATCAGTGGATAAATAGGTGAAGAACTTATACACACACACACACACACACCCCACACACTAGACAAGTTCTGAAAAGTGAAACATAAATGAGGTTGGAGAAATGAAGAAAAGCTTTGTAGAAGAGGGAATATTCATTAGGTTCTTTAAGTATAAGTAGAGGGGAAAGGGAGGGCCATTTTTATGTTTAGATATATCAGGGCTTGGTGGTAAGATTGATTATGGCATGTCTGTTGGTTGATGAGGTATGAGACGGGAAAATAATGGAAAATAAAGTTAAGTAGTAAGGGTGGAGCCAAATTATGGGGTTTAATAAAAGCCAGGCAAAGAAGTTTAGATTGGAATGGAAAAAAGGGGGTGGCGTTAAAAGTTTTTGAGCCTAGGAATGACATCATCCAAATTCTGTATAAGGAGCTGTGATTTAGCAAAGGGAGAGAATGGCATCAGGAAGACCCACTTGAATACTGGTACAGTCATGTTACTGAGTGCAGTCAGGGCCTGGACTGCATGGTGATGGAAGTAAGAATGACGAGTAAGATGGGATGGGAGAGAGATTTCAACATGTTTTATTAATGAACCTGAAGTGGGAAAGGGAGAGATGAATTAAGGCTGCTTTCTAAGCTATCTGATTGGGAGAAAGGTTAGTGCCATGGCTAGAAATGGGGTTGTTAGAAGATGGGCTGTGGGGGAAGAGTTATGTATGTACTTTCAGACATAATTAAATATGAGTTACCTGTAAGGTGTTTAAGTTGAAATGACAGCAAGAAATATGAGACTGCCAGTAGGATGAAGAGATAAGAGGGTGTGTTACTCAAATGTATTGCTCATCCTTGTAGAGTATGGCTTAAAGGCACAGGGAAGGGTGACTCCTCTCCCTGAGAGTTCAAAGACAAAGTCAAGGACTGGCATTCATGGATAGCTTCTTACAGATAAATTTGAAGAGATTCTAGTATTTGTATTGATTGAAATTACTTTAAAAGTAATTTTTTATCCCTTGGTGATGAAAGGCATGTAGTGATATTTCAGGAAATTAGAAAATTTGAAAAGGTATCAAGGAAAAATATATAATTGTTAACAGTACTTTGGTGACTTTCTTTCTGGTCTTTTGCTTATGTATATAAAGGAATAGGAAATATATACATCTATGTATATATGCATGTGATACATATATGTACATATGATCATATACTACATATACTTTCTTTTTTTATTAAAAATTTTCTTATACATTCTTTTTTTAATATTCTTTACCATTATGGCTTATCATAGGATACTGAATATAGTTCCCTGTGCTATACAGTAGGACCTTGTGGTTTATCCGTTCTATATACAAAAGCTGCATCTGCTAACCCCAACTTCCCACTCCATCCCTCCCCTAAACCCCTAGGCTCAGGGTTTTTTTTTTTTTTTAATACAGCAGGTTCTTATTAGTCACTAATTTTATACACATCAGTGCATACATGTCAACCCCAATCTCCCAATTCATCACACCATCACCACCCCCGCCCCCCCCACGGCTTTCCCTCCCTGGTGTCCATACGTTTGCTCTCTACATCCGTGTCTCAATTTCTACCCTGAAAACTGGTTCATCTGTACCATTTTTCTAGATTCCCCATATATGCGTTAGTATACGATATTTGTTTAACTCTTCCTGACTTACTTCACTCTGTATGACAGTCTCTAGATCCACCCACGTCTCAACAAATGACCCAGTTTAGTTCCTTTTTATGGCTGAGTAATATTCCATTGTATATATGTACCACATCTTCTTTATCCATTCATCTGTCGATGGGCATTTAGGTTGCTTCCATGACCTGGCTATTGTAAATAGTGCTGCAGTGAACCTTGGGGTGCATGTGTCTTTTTAAATTGTGGTTTTCTCTGGGTATATGCCCAGTAGTGGGATTGCTGGATCATATGGTAATTCTACTTTTCGTTTTTTAAGGAACCTCCATACTGTTCTCCATAGTGGCTGTATCAGTTTACATTCCCACCAACAGCACAAGAGGGTTCACTTTCCTCCACACCCTCTCCAGCATTTGTTGTTCGTAGATTTTCTGATGAAGCCCATTCTAACTGGTGTGACGTGATACCTCATTGTAGTTTTGATTTGCATTTCTCTAATAATTAGTGATGTTGAGCAGCTTTTCATGTGCTTCTTGGCCATCAGTATGTCTTCTTTGGAGAAATGTCTATTTAGGTCTTCTGCCCATTTTTGGACTGGGTTGTTTGTTTTTTTTAATATTGAGCTGCATGAGCTGTTTATATATGTTGGAGATTAATCCTTTGTCCATTGATTCGTTTACAAATATTTTCTCCCATTCTGAGGGTTGTCTTTTCGTCTTGTTTATGGTTTCCTTTGCTGTGCAAAAGCTTTTAAGGTTCATTAGGTCCCATTTGTTTATTTTTGTTTTTATTTCCATTACTCTAGGAGGTGGATCAAAAAAGATCTTGCTGTGATTTATGTCAAAGAGTGTTCTTCCTATGTTTTCCTCTAAGAGTTTTATAGTGTCTGGTCTTACATTTAGATCTCTAATCCATTTTGAGTTTATTTTTGTGTATGGTACTACGGAGTGTTCTAATTTCATTCTTTTATGTGTAGCTGTCCAGTTTTCCCAGCACCACTTATTGAAGAGACTGCCTTTTCTCCATTGTATATCATTGCCTCCTTTGTCATACATTAGTTGACCATAGGTGCGTGGGTTTATCTGTGGGCTTTCTACCTTGTTCCATTGATCTATGTTTCTCTTTTTGTGGCAGTACCATATTGTCTCTATTACTGTAGCTCTGTAGTATAGTCTGAAGTCAGGGAGTCTGATTCCTCCAGCTCCGTTTTTTCCCTCAAGACTGCTTTGGCTATTCGGGGTCTTTTGTGTCTCCATACAAATTTTAAGATTTTTTGTTCTAGTTCTGTAAAAAATGCCATTGGTAATTTGATAGGGATTGCATTGAATCTGTAGATTGCTTTGGGTAGTATAGTCATTTTCACAATATTGATTCTTCCAATCCAAGAATATGGTATATCTCTCCATCTGTTGGTATCATCTTTAATTTCTTTCATCAGTGTCTTATGGTTTTCTGCATACAGGTCTTTTGTCTCCCTAGGTAGGTTTATTCCTAGGTATTTTATTCTTTTTGTTGCAGTGGTAAATGGCAGTGTTTCCTTAATTTCTCTTTCAGGTATTTCATCATCAGTGTATAGGAATGCAAGAGATTTCTGTGCATTAACTTTGTATTCTGCAACTTTATCAAATTCATTGATTAGCTCTAGTAGTTTTCTGGTGGCATCTTTAGGATTCTCTCTGTATAGTATCATGTCATCTGCAAACAGTGACAGTTTTACTTCTTTTCCAATTTGTATTCCTTTTATTTCTTTTTCTTCTTTGATTGCCGAGGCTAGGACTTCCAAAACTATGTTGAATAATAGTGGTGAGAGTGGACATCCTTGTCTTTTTCCTGATCTTACAGGAAATGCTTTCAGTTTTTCACCACTGAGAATGATGTTTGCTGTGGGTTTGTCATATATGGCCTTTATTATGTTGTGGTAGGTTCCCTCTATGCCCACTTTCTGCAGAGTTTTTATCATAAATTGGTGTTGAAGTTTGTCAGAAGCTTTTTCTGCATCTATTGAGATGATCATATGGTTTTTGTTCTTCAGTTTGTTAATATGGTGTATTACATTGATTGATTTGCATATATTGAAGAATCCTTGCATCCCTGGGATAAATCCCACTTGATCATGGTGCATGATCCTTTTAATGTGTTGTTGGATTCTGTTTGCTAGTATTTTGTTGAGGGTTTTTGCATCTATATTCATCAGTGATATTGGTCTGTAATTTTCTTTTTTTTGTAGTATCTTTGTCTGTTTTTGGTATCAGGGTGATGGTGGCCTCATAGAATGAATTTGGGAGTGTTCCGTCATCCGCAATTTTTTGGAAGAGTTTGAGAAGGATGGGTGTTAGCTCTTCTCTAAATGTTTCATAGAATTCACCTGTGAAGCCATCTGGTCCTGGACTTTTGTTTGTTGGAAGATTTTTAATCACAGTTGTAATTTCATTACTTGTGATTGGTCTGTTCATATTTTCTATTTCTTTCTGGTTCAGTCTTGGAAGGTTATACCTTTCTAAGAATTTGTCCATTTCTTCCAGGTTGTCCATTTTATTGCCATAGAGTTGCTTGTAGTAGTCTCTTAGGATGCTTTGTATTTCTGCGGTGTCTGTTGTTACTTCTCCTTTATCATTTCTAACTTTATTGATTTGAGTCCTCTCCCTCTTTTTCTTGATGAGTCTGGCTAATGGTTTATCAATTTTGTTTATTTTCTCAAACAACCAGATTTTAGTTTTATTGTTTTGCTGTTGTTTTCTTTGTTTCTATTTCATTTATTTCTGCTCTGATCTTTATGATTTCTTTCCTTCTGCTAACTTTGAGTTTTGTTTGTTCTTCTTTCTCTAGTTCCTTTAGGTGTAAGGTTAGATTATTGATTTTGAGATTTTTTCTTGTGTCTTGAGGTAGGCTTGTATAGCTGTAAACTTCCCTCTTAGAACTGCTTTTGCTGCATCCCATAGGTTTTGGATCGTCGTGTTTTCATTGTCATTTGTCTCTAGGTATTTTTTGATTTCCTCTTTGATTTCTTTAGTGATCTCTTGATTATTTGGTAACGTAGTGTTTAACCTCCATGTGTTTGTGTTTTTTACATTGTTTCCCCTGTAATTCATTTCTAATCTCATAGTGTTGTGGTCAGAAAAGATGCTTGTATGATTTCAGTTTTCTTAAATTTACTGAGCCTTGATTTGTGACCCAAGATGCAATCTGTCCTGGAGAATGTTCCATGTACACTTGAGAAGAAAATGTAATATGCTGTTTTTGGATGGAATGTCCTATAAATATCAATTAAATCTATCTGGTCTGTTGTGTCATTTAAAGCTTCTGTTTCCTTATTTATTTTCATTTTGGGTGATTTGTCCATTGGTGTAAGTGAGGTGTTAAAGTCCCCCACTATTATTGTGTGACTGTCAATTTCCTCTTTTACAGATGTTAGTAGTTGCCTTATGTATTGAGGTGCTCCTATGTTGGGTGTATATGTATTTATAATTGTTATATCTTCTTCTTGGATTGATCCCTTGATCAGTATGTAGTGTCCTTCCTTGCCCCTTGTAACATTCTTTATTTTAAAGTCTATTTTATCTGATATGAGTATTGCTAGTCCAGCTTTCTTTTGATTTCCATTTGCATGGAATATCTTTTTCCATCCCCTTGCTTGCAGTCTGTATGTGTCCGTAGGCCTGAAGTGGGTCTCTTGTAGACAGCATATATATGGGTCTTGTTTTTGTATCCATTCAGCAAGCGCGTATCTTTTGGTTGGAGCATTTAATCCATTCACGTTTAAGGTAATTATCGATATATATGTTCCTATGAGCATTTTCTTAATTGTTTTGGGTTTGTTTTTGTAGGTCCTTTCCTCATCTTGTGTTTCCCACTTAGAGAAGTTCCTTTAGCATTTGTTGTAGAGCTGGTTTGGTGGTGCCGAATTCTCTTAGCTTTTGCTTGTCTGTAAAGCTTTTGATTTCTCCATCAAATCTGAATGAGATCCTTTCCGGGTAGAGTAGTCTTGGTTGTAGGTTCTTCCCTTTCATCACTTTAAGTATATCATGCCACTCCCTTCTGCCTTGTAGAGTTTCTGCTGAGAAATCAGCTGTTGACCTTATGGGATTTCCCTTCTTTGTTATTTGTCGTTTTTCCCTTGCTGCTTTCAATAATTTTTCTTTGTCTTTAATTTTTGCCAGTTTGATTACTATGTGTCTCAGCGTGTTTCTCCTTTGGTTTATCCTGCCTGGGACTCGCTGTGCTTCCTGGACTTGGTTGGCTATTTCCTTTCCCACGTTAGGGAAGTTTTCAACTATAATCTCCTCAGATATTTTCTCGGGTCCTTTGTCTCTCTCTTCTCCTTCTGGGACCCCTATAATGCGAATGTTGTTGCGTTTAATGTTGTCCCAGAGGTCTCTTAGGCTGTCTTCATTTCTTTTCATTCTTTTTTCTTTATTCTGTTCCTCAGCAGTGAATTCCACCATTCTGTCTTCCAGGTCACTTATCCATTCTTCTGCCTCAGTTATTCTGCTGTTGATTCCTTGTAGTGTAGTTTTCATTTCAGTTACTGTATTGTTCATCTCTGTTTGTTTGTTGTTTAATTCTTATACATCTTTGTTAAACATTTGTTGCATCTTCTCGATCTTTGCCTCCATTGATTTTCCAAGGTCCTGGATCATCTTCACTATCATTATTCTGAATTCTTTTTCTGGAAGGTTGCCCATCTGCACTTCATTTAGTTGTTTTTCTGGGGTTTTATCTTGTTCCTTCATCTGGTAGATAGCCCCCTGCCTTTTCATCTTGTCTGTCTTTCTGTGAATGTGGTTTTTGTTCCACAAGCTGCAGGATTGTAGTTCTTCTTGCTTCTGCTGTCTAGCCTCTGGTGGATGAGGGTATCTAAGAGGCTTGTGCAGGTTTCCTGTACATATAGTTTCATAGCTTGCTTTTTTCATGTAATGTTGCACCATGATCGTTTTTCCATGTCATGAATTACTGCTTAAAAGTACTTTTCTTTAAAAACTGCATTTTTCATCATTTAGATTTATCATTATTTAATTGCAACTTTATTGTTGAACGTTTAGATTGCTTCCATATTTTTTTTGCTCTTAATAATAATGTTACAGCAAACTTCAGTGAAATATATACTCTTCAGCTGTTACTTAAATTTGAGCTCTCTGAAAGCCGAGACCTCTGTATCCCTAGGACCTGGAAGAATGCCTGGACATAGAAGTTGCTTAATTAAAAACAAAACAGAACAACCTCAACAATAAAAAACGCAACAACATTTATTGCCAGGATGACAGAAGACCATTAAATACTCAATTCCTCTTATTTCCTTAATTCTGATTCATGCGTACTCAGGAACTCTGTGATTGTGATTTGGCTGTCACTATCAGTCTGGCTGTAATGAAATAATTGGCCATGTACGGCCACAAACAGGCATTCTTCCTTCTGTCACAGTCATATTTGTCGTTCTGTGTTAATAGGTTTGTATTCTGATTCCTGTTGAAGCTTGATTTATTTTTGTTTGCTCCTAAGAGAAGGAGATACCTGATGCTGGTAAAAACAAACTTCTGAATTTGTGAGGCTGTAGATTGGGCCTGGGTTGCAGTAAATCGTCAAGTAACAATGCCATCTGTCAAGAGCCCTCTGAAGAAGCCTGTCTGCTATCTTTACAGAAACCTGTGGCAGGACCATATTTTCCAGTTTGAATCCCTGTGCTACCCTGTAAAGACAGGTGCTTGATTCTCTTCAAATAATATTTTAACACATTTGAGATACAAAGACATTGTGTCTGACAACTTTTTCCTTAAAAATACAGAAGTTAGTTTCCAAGGGAAATAAGTGTTTGCAAAAGTATATGTTAGTGGTCTAATCATAAAGAAGTTTTAAAAATAAATGTGCAGAGTTTATATTTTCTTTTGAAGAGCATTATCATCTTATTTTCCTATAGTAATAAAAGCACATTAGGAAGAATTGGCAGATCCAGTTCACAGATTCTTTGTACCTAGGGAAAACTTTAGTAGAAAACTAGAGAACTTCTAATTGTATTAGGAGAAGCCTAGTGGAAAAACCTTTTAACTGAGAGATATGATTTGAAACAGATTTTTGTGCTGGAGGCTTCTACTGAACTCTACCTAAGCCAAATGAGACCCTCTGTATGTTAGTCTACCATGACCCTAAAAGCTGTAGTAATGTTTCTTTATATACCATCCAGATCTTTTCTGTTGCACCTTCTGTTTATATCATGTTTTTCCCCCAAGGGAGGCACATAAAGCTGTCTCCATGTTCATGCAACACCTCAAATGACTGTTCCCTTAGTTACTAAAGTATTGTATTTGGTTATGGGTTTTGATCCCAACTGCCAGGGTTTGGCTTGGACTGATCAGCTGCTGAAGACTTAGATATCTGAGTACCTTTTATCAGAGTATCTCCTGCTCTCTTTCTAGTATGGCTTCTGTGTCATAAAATGTTCCCCAATTTGTGTTATAGGAAACATGAATCCTAAAAGAATCACCATGTAATTCACCATGTTAAAAGATTCCAGAGTTAAGGAGTTTGGGAAATTCTGTTTCCTCCTTAGGAGATTTACTTGTTTAACCCATTAGTCCTCAAATTTATTTCACTCCTGGTACCCATTTTCCCTCAAACATCTAAGAAAAAAATATTTTGTAGAACACGCTTGGACAAATGATGCTTTGGGTCATTACTGTGTTGTTTTTCTGCTTGTGAATTAGTTTGGTTCAATTTTCAAGTTTTAGGATTTTGTTTCTGTTGCAGATTTTACGGTTTTCTTTATTTTAAAATAGTTGCTTTTCTACTCTGCAGTATATACATTGTTTCAATGATGGATTCATTATGTAGACTTGCCTACAAAGGAATGAATACATGTTAAATTGTTTTTTAAGATTTTTGAAGTATGTCACGTATTAGAATATAAAATGTATCTGTACAGAGTAAGAAAAAATAATGAAACAGACAACAAAGAATCTTCCAGGGAGCTTAAGAAATAGAACTTTACCAGCATCCCCGAAGCTCCCCATATGCCCTTCCTCCTCCTGGTGGTGACTGCTGTCTTTAATTTTATGGTAAGCACTTCCTTGCTTTTACTTATAGTTTCATCACCTAGGAATACATCCCACTGAGTCAATATTATTTTTAGGTTTGCTTCTTTTTGAACTTTATATAAATGGAAACATACAGTACGTATTCTTCTATTACTCACTTCCTTTTTTTTTAACTTCATGTGTCTGAGATTTATCCAGGTAGTGGTCCTTTGTTCATTTTAACTGCTGTGTAGTTTTCAGTTAGATGAATATACCAGGCTATTTTTTTTTATTCCACTTCTGTTGATGGTTATTTGTTTCGTACTTTTTTTTTGTCCGTGGTAACAATGTCCAGTGAATGTTGTTAGGTACTGCCCACGTGCAGGAGTATCTTTACTGTGTGTACCTAGGAATAGGATTGCTTGGTCATTGGCTGTTCGTTTTTACTGAGTAATAGCCAACTCTTCTCCACAGCGGTTATACCAATTTAGACCTTTACCAGCAGTGGATAAGAGTTCTCATTGTTCTACTTCCTCAATAGGACTAGATGCTGACAGCCTTTTCAGTGTTTGCAAATCTAGGGTATGAACTGATACCTCATCAGGGCTTTACTTTTCATTTCCCTGATTAGAATTGTAGTTGAGCATCTTTCATTATGTGTATGGGCCATGTTTGTTTCCTCTTCTGTGACATTCCTATTTGGGATTTTTGCTCATTTAAAAATTTTGTTGTTTGTGTTTTTCTTATTGATTCATAGGAATTCTTCATGTATTTAAATACATGTATATTGTTTAGAACAGTACCTGATACATAGTAAGAACTATATAAGAATAGCTATTAATACTGTATTACCATTGTATTTAGTTCTGTTTTTATGTGTTACAAATATCTTATGCTAGTTTATGGCTTATTTTTCATTCTGTGATGCTAATGTGTTTTTTCTACCGTAGTATTTTCATATATATAAATTAAGTTTTATATAAAATCTTGAATTACATATTTATCACCATGGCAAATTCATGATGCAAATGTTATAGTTCATAATCTATAACTTTTCAATCTGCAGTACCATTTTTTTGTTGCTGCTGTTGTTTTTTTCCTAACCCCAGGAAAATTTAACCTATTTAATTTCCTGTTCAAATTACTGTAGTTAAATTCTCTATATTGTAGCCTACTTATAGGTACATCCATCTCTCCAAATGTATTGTGATTGTTCTGAAGACGAAGCATTTTTGGCTTCATGATTTCAAAAGTTGAATACTCATAACTTAGGGCCTTCCTGAAGTCTGTAACAGTTGCCCATAAGAGATTCAAATGAATCCTAAACTATTATTATAGTTGAGTTGTTTGAGTCCTTATGGTGTTAAATCACAGACTTAAGTTCTTTGGAATATGTAACTTGCTGACCAAGCTGTTAATGTATTATTTTCTTTAGCTTAGTGGTAATTCAGAGGTCTGATTATCTCTTGATAGATTCTTCCATATATTGGAAGGATGGTAAAAGGGACATGTTAACAGATTGTCAAGTTAACAACAGTGATGATAGATAGCAATGATAATGGTAATGATAGTTTCTTCAGACAGACCACTTACCATGTGCTAGGTACTGTCCTAAAGGCATTACATGTAGTAACTGGCAAGAATTTCCTTGAATTTCCAGTGAGAAAACCAAGGCTCAGACAGGTGAATTAACTTCTCTAAAATCACAAAGCTAGCAAGAGTGGAATCAGGGATTCAAATCCAGGGAGTCTAGTTGCAGTCTTAGAAGTAGATTCCTAAGATAGTTATCAACTTGGTATCTGAAGAAGTATTACTCCATTTAGTTTTTTTTTTTTTTTTTTTTGCGGTACGCGGGCCTCTCTCTCACTGTTGTGGCCTCTCCCGTTGCGGAGCACAGGCTCTGGACGCGCAGGCTCAGCGGCCATGGCTCGCGGGCCCAGCCGCTCCGCGGCATGTGGGATTTTCCCGGACCGGGGCACGAACCCGTGTCCCCTGCATCGCCAGGCGGACTCCCAACCCCTGCGCCATCAGGGAAGCCCGGGGCAATTTTTTTATGTTGCTATTACTGCTTTGGCTATTGGCTATTTACAGATATAATTTTCACTGAGTTGTGGTTTCTTTATTCACTTAGCTATAGATTAAGTACTTAAGTGGATTAAGGTCAGTGAAGTTACTCTAAAAATTATAGGGTTAAATGACTAAGTGAAAAGAATGAAACAAGTTATAGCTTCTTACCCATTCTGTTTTGAGTCAATTAGCAGAGTTGGAACGACCATGTATAGGAAAGGTAGTACTGAGGTGAGCCACTGTAGGGTATTATGCTGATGACTCAGCTAGGGTGTGAATCTTAATGGAAAACTTTTAAAACTTGGCTGTGGGATTTAAATATTACGCTTTTTCCTCTATTGCTTCCCCCTCAAGGAAGGACTAGGAAGGTAGCTCTTTTCCCTCCCTTGTATGGTCATAATGAAGGATTGCAAATTAATTAGCTGTGTTCAAAGCATCACACAGATTGAATTCCATATTTGTCTTGGAGGGAAGTCCAGATTTCTGTTTGGGGTGATTGAATCTGTGCTTTGTGAGACTGGGTGCAACTTCCTTGTATTCAAGGGCGGGATCATCTTGTCAACAGCCAAATGCCTTATGAGATGTAAGTCACTTAAAAGAAATGAACCCCACCAAGTGTGGTTTGTTTGCAGTGTTTCTCTCTGCCCTCTTTCACCCCTCCTGTCCTTCTGCTCCCCCTGCCCCACGCCCCGCCCAGTGCATTGGAGAAATATTGCACCTGCTTGTTACTTGGCAGTAGGTTCTATGAGCATTAATTGTATACATTGTTTTCTCTGTGGGTTGGGGACAGAAAATTGCTCTTTAACCTTTTCCCAAGTCCTTGATAAGTACTGAGAACTTTGACAATTGAATGTGGACTGTAAAAGAAACACATAAATAAATATTGGGAAAGCAAAAATAAATGCACAGTTAGAAATCTGAAAAGCATTATTTTCTAAATTAGCTCCTTTTATAATCTGAGTTAAATAGTGACTTTGATGCATCAAAAGAAATCTTACTGGCTTTTCTTTTTTTTTTTTTTTAAGAACCTCATGACCTTTATGCTATGTTGACAAAGCCATTTGTGTTTGATTTTCTTTTTTTGAAACAGGGTGGGGATTTTATACTTTGCTGATTCCTGTGGGGTGGTTATGATTTTTTCACGGAACAGATCCAGTATTAGAGGTAGAGTGGTAGAGGCCCTGAACCAGGAGCTAACGCTGGCTCTGTTTCTAAATGTGTGACCTTCGACAAGTCTTGCCAACTTCCTGAGCCTCAGGTTTTTTATCCTTAAATAGGGATATTACCTGCCCCCCTACCTGACATGGTTTGGGAGAGACAGTACTGCAGAGTGATGAAGAGTTCTGGGCTACGGAGTCTGACAGGCTTGTTTTGGTTGTTTAAAATCAGATATGATGCGTATCTCCGGGCCCCATTTTTTCCTACTTCAGAATGGCAGTAACTTTATATTACTACTTCTTAGGGTTAATGTGAGGATCAAAATCAAATGAGACAGTGTATGTAGAGTGTTAAGCTTTATTACCTGGCACACAATTAATATTCAGTTAATTATTATTAATTATATATTGTCATTATTGTCAATAACATGTCAATAACATCAACATATTATTGACAATTATGTCAATAACAATTGGGGTGATATTAACATTTTATAAAGTTATGAGTTTGGAATAGAGTGACCAGATTTCTGTGTTTCATTTTTTGGTACCACAGGCTTACTGCTGAGAAAATCTTAAAGTATAAGAAAGTAGTACTTAACAGATGGGCAGAATTTTCTAATTTCAGACTAATAGCCTTTAACAGCAAGACATTGTCTAGATGACCTACCTTCCTGTGCTTTACTTTTTATCTTTATTCAAATAAAGATAATGGCTTTTGAGGGAAAAAGTATTGCTTTTGTTTTATAAACGTTGAAACAGAAGTCCATGTGGTTTGCAACACCTAGGACTGACTGAGCACTTCTGATTCTTCTCTCAGAAGTGCCCCTTTGGGGGCTCAGGTTAAAGGTACAATGTAATTTATAAGGGAAAAAAAATCTTCTGTAATGCTCTACATGTGGGATGTAGTCTAACTCAAATAACAAGAACTTAGCTGTCCACTCCATTGTGTGAGGATTATTGCTGATATGGTCTAAAAATCTGAAGGGGATGAGGGGTTATGGGAAGGGTTTCAGAAGGGCATAAAAATCACCTGAAAAAGAATTTTCATCTTTCCTTACTTGTGCTCTTGATCAAATCATTGCTAATCTGGCTGGTGAGCAGGGAGTTAACCACCTGTACCACGTGGCACTGTTTCATTAGTTATTAAAACTCGTCACGTTCAACACCTAACCCATATTTATTAAGCGCCTACTATGTGTGGCACTGTGCTTGAAGCTGGTCCCCCACTGGTGGTGAAGAGATACTGTTGTCTCATGCCGTAGTTTCTATGGTATCTTGAAAGACGGGGGTAGAAATAGAGTACCTGAAATGTGCATTTCTAAGATCTTTGCTTACCTTTACTTTGGAGAAGGAACTGATTACCTTTACTGTGCATTAACAACTCCTTATATAATTTAGTATGCTTTCTATTCCCTACTCCAAGCCTCAAGATGCTGCTAGAACAGTATCTCAGTAATCTCCAGTAATACTACCTCAATTCAAGGCCTCATCATATCCTGCTGGACCATTTTAGTCATCTCTTATATACTAGGTTTAACTTCCTTCATTTTTTCTCTCCTCTGTTCCTCAAACACCACCAATCACCACCAAATCTATATTCCTCTTCCAGCAATTCATCTAAAATGTAAATTGGACCGCATCATTTCTGGCTTAGAAATCTTTAAAATACCTTCTTTATCACTTTTCAACATACTGTCCAAATTCTTTGGCATAAGGTACAGGGCTCTTCTCAGTCTGGTCCCTACTTTCTTGTCCAGTCTCATCTTTTGCCACTTACTTTCTCTTTACCTCTGCATATGAAATTATTTACAGTTGCTTGCTTTCTCACGCTAGGAAGGCCTTCTAGTATTTTCACCTCCATCACCGCTATTATCATATACTTACATCGTAATGTTTATACATATGTATTCCACCATTAGGTTGGACCTTGAAGGCAGAGATTCTGCATCATTTAACTTTGTATTCTACCCACATGTGATACTGCCAGGCACATAGTGCATATTCCCTAAATGTTTGTCAAACAAATAAATAAGTGAGGGATTAAAGATGCTCCTATGTGACCATAGTATATTATTAATAACATGTGCAGTTCTTAACTGTATTATGCAGTAACTAAGTCAGTTTTATAAATCCAGTAATCGTGTTATAGCTAAAAGGGAACTTAAGACATCATCTCATCCAGCCCTTTTCATTTTTTCAAATGGATCAACTCAAAACCAAAGAGACTGAGTATCTAAGGCCAGAGCACACAGCTGAGGAGTGGTAGCGTCAGAATTAACTCTGGTCTGACTGCTGATCTCCTCGTGAATAGGTCTAATAAATGGGAATGGGGCAAGGCTTTTAATGTGATAATAGTTAAACAGTTTATTTTAGTTTGGGGATACTTTTTGAACACTTTATTGCGGGATAATTTTAATATACACAGAAGTACACAGGAGAGTGTAATATATTCCCATGTACCATCACCAGCTTCCACAGTTACCAAATCATGATGTCTTATTTCATCTATACCCACACCCATTCCTTCCATATTATTTTGCAGCAGATTCTTGATGATGTTACCTTATTTCATCTGGGAATATTTTAGTATGTATGGGATACGTTTTTAATCTTTTAAATATAGACCTCTCTGGTGTTCTGGGAAGTTGTGATATTTCAGACAAAATAATGCAGCCTCACTGAAGACATGGCTCCAGAAATCTGCAGCCTCTCCCACTGGGTGGTGGTCTTTGTACCTGTGCTCTCCCCTCCCCCTCCCCAGCTGTTCCAGGACTGTCACCTCCACTGAGCCCATCTCCCTGAGCTTCCTTTGTCCACATGCCCTAGAGAGAGTTGTGCTTTTTTTACGTAGACTCTGTTAGATGGAGGTGTAAGGAAGAAAAGAAATGGTGACGATATTAATAAGGAAAATAGATAGTTGTTAGTAGGAAACAATCTACTCTATTTATATACAGTATAAGGTTAAATAGCTTTAAAAAGTTTTATCCGCAAGAAACCTTTTAAAAGTCCTTGGAATATTTGTCATTTTTATTTTCTCAAGATTACATTAGAAACTTAGAGTTGACTTTTTATTATGAATTATTATAAAGTTATAGAGAAAAATGTAAGGAACATTCGTGTACCTGCTGCACAAATCTTAACTTTTTGCTCTGTTTGTCTCGGATTTTACTGAAGTCGCAGAACATTACAGATAGAGTTTGAGATGCCTTTGCTGTCCTTCCCTTCCTTCTCTCCCCGAAAATAACTGTTATCCTGGATGTAGAAGTTTTATTGTCTAAACCATATAGAGTGTTTATTTCACTTCTAAAAATGTACAACCCACCAAATTAACCCAGTTTCACTTAATAAAAGCTATAGGATATGAGGCGATGTTTTATGATTTACAGTGTATCTCATTAGAAATTGAGTTCTGAGGCTTGTGTGTGAAAGCTCTTCACAGCCTGCTAGGTTCTCTGCTTAAAGTACTAATAATTACCTTTAAAAAGTATAAACAGTGTCATGGGATTGGGAAGGAACCTCAGAAGATTAGTCTTAACTTCCTCATTTTAGTGAATCTGTCTTAAAACTAACTCACAGGTAAGTTTTCTACTCATTTTCAAAGCAAGTACCCTCCCTAAGTAATGCTTACTGACATGTCAGGTTGGTAAAGAAGTCACTGAGACGTCTTGCTTTGCATTATTTATTAATGTTTTAAAATTAATAAGTGTAGAGGTTGCATATGATTTCAGGTTTTGAGAAGTTGCACCCCACTTCCTCCCAACCAGTTTTCCCAGCTATGTTTAGCACTATTTTTTTGCTCCTTGGAAGGAGATACAGTGCTCATCCTGTTTATTCAACTAAAAAAATTCTTTTTTCCTTTTTTTTTTTTTTTGAACAAATCTAGTGCTGGTAAAAATTTCTGACTCAGTACTTTTGGAAAGAGCTGCCTCTTTCCACGAATAGATGAGCCCACATACTAGGTCTTCTGAGTGAACTAGTGAATTTCCATGATGTCAGGAAACTGGGTGGAGTTTTTGTGGATGCAAGTCCTCTGGAAAAGGGACTTTTCAGGTTGAGTATAGGGGAGTAGGGTCAGGTTCTGGTACTGAATAGCCCTCAGGCCACAGAGTATTTGGGGATTTCCCATTGTGTTAATCCGGTTCCGGCCACAGTTTCTGCATGTCATCTGGAGTAGCTGCTGCAAGAACAGTGAGAGATGCTTGCTTACAGGCTCTCTGCCCTTTTATCAGGGTGCTGGAAGTTTGGCTCAGTCATGATTTATAAACCAAGTTGAGCTCATCACTGTTTTTCTTCACATGGGCTTCTAAATAGCTGTCATTAAATTTTGGTTACCACATTCGGGTAAGCTAGAGCTGAGTGTACCCAATTTATTAGTCTTTATTGGGCACTGCAGCCCACACTGATCTTTCCCTGTTCTGAAGCCCTGCTTATATCAGAAAGGCCCACGCAGGCATATTTGTCATATGCATTGATTGTTTTTGTGGGTTAGTCTTGCTTCTTTCAACAGATTACGGGATTTTAAGTGCTCGTGTCATCTCTCTTACTATTTGGGTCTCTTCCTGCTAGCAAAGTGTCTGTTCTATAATGGGTGCTTTTGATGCCAATTATTTGATCAGCTCCTTGCTTCTATTTCTCTATCTTTAGGCATCCTGAAGGCCTGCCTTGCAAACACCACCTGATAGGTTTATTGAATATTTAATTTTTTTCTGTAATCAGTAACAGACACTGTAAATTTGGATGCAGCTTTTTAAAAGGGATTTTAAAACCTTAACCTTCAATTTGGATATTTGTCTCCCAGGTGGCAGAAATACCTTGGCAAAGGAACTAAAGTCAAATTGGTAATTTTAATCCTGAGGCTGAGGCTGGATTTGCTTGAACCATGCTTTTTTCCCTCTTTTAAAAAACTGATACCCAATCAATATTTTTAATTGAACTTTACAAGCAGAGTCTAATGTTCAGGTGAAAGAGT
>NW_006770652.1:3675231-3682603 GCF_000442215.2 Lipotes vexillifer
AAAGAGTGTGTAAAAATCTGGGGATGGGGGAAAACAAAGCAAAAAGGGGAGAGGCTTACCCAACCAGATGTCAAAATGTATTTTACAGCTCTGGAAATAGCTTAGTTTAAGTATGAGAATAAATAAATAAGTAGGTGGATGGAACAGAGTAGAATTTCAAAGTGGACTGTTGCCAGATGGTTATCTAGTGCAAAAATTCTATGCTTGCTGAAACTCAGGCTCCTAAATCTTGGCACACGTATTTTTTTTCTTAGTTTTTTAAGATATTTGCTGCATTCTTAAGTACGACTCTCTTTAGTTTTGTCAAACCTTGGGGTTGTTATATTGCCCAAATTTTGTATTGGAAAGAGATGAGGAAAATAAAATTACTTATAAAGAACTTGGTGCTTTTAGGAGCAAAGTGCTCTATAAACAGAGGCTTTTACCCACTTAAAAATAAAGGTCAGATGAGAGACGATGCAGCCGAATGGGTTATAAGCTTAGCCTCTGGTATGAGGCAGACCCGGTTCCATTTACTAGTTGTATGTCTTTGGGATGGCAACTTAACTAAGCCTCAGTTTCCTTATTTTTAAACGTGGGAAACATCTACTTCATGGAATTATTGTGAAGATGAAAGAACGTCATACATGTTAAACGTTTAGCGCTGTACTTGACACAGAAGCCTTTGATAAAAGTTACCTATGGTTTGATTTTTGTTAGTAAAGACTGTAAAAGCGCTGTGAAGGGCTTTTGTTTTTGAAATTCTCAGTTAGGTACTAGTCATGAAGATGTATAAATAAAGCAACTTTATTTTCAAACCAATTTCACAGTTTTCTTGAGAGACACAAGCAATGCTTCCCTTAGCAAAAAGGACTGAAAATTAAGAACTTTTGATTATGCAATGAAGAGAATCAAAGAAAATCAGTGCTGATTCCAGCTACCTTTTTAAAAAATTTGCTGTGAGAATTTGAGCAAGTTAATTGCTGCAGTAAAGTTCTTTCTTTTTATGGAGAATTTGAGAAAAAGAAATAGGTTTGAATTTCAGTGGGAGAGATTTAGGTTAGATGTAAGAACTCTCTGACTGTAAGGCTGCCAAGCAGATAAGAAGGACTCCTTTGTCACCACAGGAGACCTTTCTGTCCCCTGAGGTTATTTCAGGGCTCCTGCAAACCCATCTAGATACAGCTTAAACCTGGACTTCAACCCGAATGATGGTATCTTTGCCAAGATTCTGGCTGCCTCTCAATGTTGGTTAATCCTCCAGCTCATACAGCAAAGCATTCTGATACTTTTTCCCTATTTAGACAAGTAAATGAGGACGACAAAGATTATAAATCTCTTTTAAGCAGCTTATGGAGCTGTGTGGGTGAGAAGGCAGGTTGAGTGGGAAGAAGGTTGGCACAGCCTTGTTTCTGGTAGAAGGATGGGCAAGTCCATCCTTTTAAGTTTCTTTAAAACTAGGAATTATACAGCAACTTAAGATTTGTCAAGAATAAGTAAGGTGATCATGTAAGAAAAGACCAGTCGTTCTCTGGAGTTGCTTTTTGGAAGTTATAGATTTATTTTTGGCTTTAGCTTTAACTGCTTGAGTCTGGTCATAAAGGGTAGGCAAGTTACTGGAACAATAGAACAGGGTCTGGAGTCATACAGGGTTGAAATCCCAGCTCTGCTACTTTCTAGTTAAGAGGCCTCTGGCAAGTGACTTAACCTCCCTGAGCTTCAGTTTCGCATTTGGAAAACGCGGAAATAGTACCTCACATGGCCACTGGGCAGATTAAACGAGATGAGGCACACAGTATACTGTCTGGCCCATCACGATGGCTGTGACGATGACAGTGATGATCATGATAACAGTAAAGACATTGATTAGGTTGCTTTCCAGAGATTTGTGGTCTAAGCTGGGAAGTTTTCTGCTAAAGAATAAGTTGGCATTATTAAAAAAATTTATATATGCTAGTCCAAATAAATAGGGTCTAAGCAAGGGGGTCTTAATGTCACATCTGTATCACAGAAAATTGTACTTAGTTTGGAAACTCATATTCTACATATATTCTCAACCTCTGCATTTTGTGACAGTAGTTTTGATTTGATCCTATTGATTTACAGGAAAGTGCCCTGCTGCTAATGTAATAACTATAGTTCCCACATGAACTAAAGCATGCTCTGATTTTTCTCTTAAGTTGTATAAATTGAAATTATTTAAATATTGGCATTATGGTATGATTTAAGCTGGGCAAAAACTTAAATCAGGCAGCTTATAAAAGAAGAAATAATTATTTAAAATATATGAAAATATGCTTAACTCATTACAGTCAAAGAAATGCATAAGCAAAACTAAGATGTCCTGTTTAACCTATTGGTCTGGCAAAGATTAAAAAGATGGGCAGTGGGGCTTCCCTGGTGGCGCAGTGGTTGGGAGTCCGCCTGCCGATGCAGGGGACACGGGTTCGCGCCCGGTCGGGGAAGATCCCACATGCCGCGGAGCGGCTGGGCCCGTGGGCCATGGCCGCTGAGCCTGCGCGTCCAGAGCCTGTGCTCCGCAACGGGAGAGGCCACAACAGTGAGAGGCCCGCGTACCATAAAAAAAAAAAAAAAAAAAAAAAAGATGGGCAGTGACCAGTGTTGGCTCTGTCATATAACTGTGGTGGATCGATTGGTTCTATATCTCTGGAAAGCAATCTTGCAGTGTGTATCAGAATTTTAAATGTGAATTTTTTTTGACTCAGCAGTTGCACATATGGAAGAATATAGTAAGGAAATAGAAAGAATGCACAACCTGTGATCTAATATGTTCACGGCAACATTGCTAAAAATCTCACACACACCCCCACACAATGGAAACCTTCCAAACATCTGTTAGGGGACATTAGTTACAAAGTACAGCACTGTAGAAAATGGAGTGTGCACGGTCCCTCGGTTGCAGAGGAACCCAGGTTCAAATCTTGGTTCCACCATGTTTAGCTGTATGATCTTGGGCAAATTACTTAATCCAGCTAAGTCTCACCTCCCTCTTCTCTAATAGGGATAATAATGGCACGTGCATTTTAGGGGTCTTATGAGGATTAAGTGAGATGATTCACAAAGTACAGGGTCTAGCACAAAACAATTCATTATACGTTAGAAAATATTCTTACTGTGTGTTGCTTACAAAGGATAAAGTGGATCTGTTGGTATTAACATTGAAGGATGTCTGCAAGATAGTAAGGGAAAAAGCAAGACACAGAACAGTTTATCTAAACCCATTTATGTTAAAACTGTATGTATGTGTGTTTATATGGGCATTAAAGTTATGGAAGGGTATAACAACGGTTAGCACTTAATGAGCCCTCGACTAAATCTCAGGCACTATTCTAAGTGCTTTAACCATTTAGTGGATCAATCAACTACCTTATTAAAATGGGTTAATATGTTTTACGTGCTTAGAACAATACCTATACTTTGTAAAGTACTTAATCAACACTAGTTAATAATTCTCACATGCTGTCATTATCTCTGTTTTGTAGATAAGGATACTGACACCCTGAGAGGTCTTACAGTTCATAAGTGGCAGGCCCAGAATTTAATCCAGGCAGTCTAACTCCAGTCTGTCACCCAACAGTTAAAACTGGATATTATGGGTGGTAGGATGGTGAAGTCACTTTCACTTGGCAGTTTATATACTTGTGGATATTTTCACATTTTTGCATGACAGATATTTTACTTTCATAAATAGAAAAGAAGATATTTCCAGTTTGGAAAAAAAATGTATTTTTATATTTTAGAAACCGTATTTCATCTGTTATAGAATACCTATGGCAAATTCCAGAGACCTGAATATTTGTACATTTAGGTTTGCCCTCGTGCCCATGTGTCTTAGACAAGGAGTACACAGGACCCTGTTACAGTATATATGATTTTGAGAACCTCACTTTGGGGCATAATTTTATAAGGAAATAATTATAGATAGAGGTAGAGTCCCGAGCTAAGTCTAGATCGCTTAATGGTGACTAAGTTCTGTAATCGTGGTACTAATAGCCTTTAAGAAGACTTTAGTCACAATACTTTGGCTTCCAGGAAGTTTGGGGTAAAAATGTCATTCTTCGGTCATCTGAAAAGCAGGCAGAAACCAGTTATTTGATCCACAGACCCGTAATCCTAAGATAGGAGGCAGTGTCAGTGTCAGACATGGACATCAATGACAGAGCTGGTAGGCACCATTGTGGTCCAGGACTGACCTAGCTGTCAGTGTTCTGAAGGGCAGCTTCTCTGCAGGGGCCACACAGTGTCCTAGAGCTGCCACTGCACTGTGGACTCTCCAGCTGGACTGGGGGCTCCCCCTAAAGGTTGAGTGGCCTGTTCTAGTCCAGGCTTTTGCCCCAGATAGCCAAGTGACTGTGGGCCTCACGTCTGTAAAATGAGGGAGATGGACTAGATAATAGAGTTTCTGTTTTCGAGTTCTGTGATTCTAACAGTCTTGCCTGGTGGCGAGCTAAATTTGTGACCTGAGACCTTTAGTGGAGTCCAGAAAAATGCTGAACAGAATTGAGCTCATAAAGTGATTTATGGAAGGGTTTGCCAGAATGTTTACTTGAATTGCAGGCTATTCCTGATGACAAAAAACTGTATTAGTTACTTTTTATTCCATTTTAGGCATTTTTTCTCCTATACTTGTTTTCCAAATAAACCAGAATTGTGTTCAATAAAGCGGTATGGCCCTGTTTGATACTTAGATAATAAGCTGTTCAGGTATTAATTATAAAGGTCACTAGCACTAAAAATATTTTTTTCTGCCTTAAAGTTTTCTGTTCTCTGGTGTCTAACTGAGGTGGATACCTCCTGGATTTTCTCATGATTGCAGAAGTCAAGTAATCTGTGTGTTAAACACAATATCTGAGTCTGATGAGTCATATGGTATGTCTGCTTTTAGCTGGGAGCAGTTTTCATTGGTCAGTTGTAATGGTCAAAAGTCTCTTGGGAGAGTTTAAATCACTCAAAATAACTAAAGGTAACACATGATATCATGTTTTAATTTTAGTCTAATCCAATCTTTGCCCTCAAAAAGGACTTCTGCTTCTGGCTCTTATGTTGTTAAATTAGTCTGATCTCTTTCAGTGAGTGGTTTTCATTTAAAAAGAAACAACAAACAAAAAGCAACCCAGTAATTTTAAAACTAAGAAATATAAAAGAAATTGATATAATGGAGGAATCTACCTAAGTCTCTCCTGAAGCTATTTAGTGATGTAGAAGCTTTGAATATTTTGAACGAATGGGGAAATTAAAATAGGAGTTTATTTTATTTTTTTAATTTTTTGCGGCACGCGGGCCTCTCACTGTTGTGGCTTCTCCTGTTGCGGAGCACAGGCTGTGGACGCGCAGGCCCAGCGGCTATGGCTCACAGGCCTAGCCTCTCCGCGGCATGTGGGATCTTCCCGGACCGGGGCACGAACCCGTGTCCCCTGCATCGGCAGGCGGACTCTCAACCACTGCGCCACCAGGGAAGCCCCTATATTTTTAATTAAAGTCATTTAATGAAATTTATATTTTACAGCCTCACTTAAACTCAGGTCTGTTTTCAAGTTTTACTGTGTGTGTGAATGTCGGTGTGTTTCTCTCTCTTTCTCTCTCTGTCTCTCCTCTTAGAAGCTTACTTTTAGGAAAGTGAAAGGCAATAGTGCAGAGATGACCAGACTTTTTATAACTGGGCTGCTGAGGGATTTGTGTGTTCAGGCTGCTTCCCAAAGCTCCTCCCCGTTCCTTTACCAGCAAGTCACACCACCCCTCACAGCTCACCATTTTCCTGCCTTGCCCATTCATTGGTTGTTCTCTGTCACACCAAACCGTCACCTTTTAGCACAAAATAGGCAGTTTTGGTTGTACTGGTGCTTTGAATCAGGCATTATTATCTCCTTTAAAACAGGCAAAGAAGGAGCAAAGGGGAGTGGGGGTCTTCTTTAAAGCTATAGAGCGATCATTTTGTCACTTGTGACTTTGGAGAAGTAGTCCCCTTACCTTAAGTAAGACTTGAAGTTCCTTTAGCTGAGATCTGTGCTGCCTTTTGCTTTTTGATTTCGGTATACGGGCCTTTTGAGTGTCCAGTAGCAAAGCTATCTGAGAAGAGAGTGACAGTTTGAGCCCTTGTAAATATGCACAGGTATAAGCCACTAAAAAAATGCTTCCCTAAAAAGTGTGAGATATGACTGAAAAACTTTGCAGAATTCTCATTAGTCTTCCGGTTGCCTTTAGTTTTATGCTGTGACCTCAGACTCTTTTTGCTATTCTTCACAATCCTCCACTAAACCAAAACTAAGAATTTGGTTCATAGAGAAAAAATTCAAGTACCGTGGTACCTGGAAAACCACCTCTGGGGGCTGAAAAGTGCAAGTTGATTCCCTTTTACTGTTCCTACCTGCACCCTCACACACTCTTAAATTTTTTTTTTCTTATAAAAATGGTTGTTTTCCCATTAAAAATTCCCATTTTAAAAATTTTAAAATTCAAAAAAAAGATAAAGGACAAAATTTAAATCATCCATAATTTCACATCATATTTCACCCTAATTTACCCCCCTTTCCCCCCATATAGTTGAGTTCATATTTTACCTGAAGATAGAACATTGTATCCTGTTTACTTAACATTATTTTTCATGTTGTTAAATTTTGGGGGGAAAATTTTCTTCAGTATTATTTCTATGATATTTCATGGTATCACCATTCCATCAGTCATTTCACTTTTAAACATTTGTTTTATTTGCTGTTTTAAATAATGCTTTGATTTTAAAAAAAACAACTTCGAATCGTTGCTGCAATTTTGATTCTTTTCTTAGCATAAATTCATGAAGGTGAAATTATTTATGTCAAAAGATAAAAAAACAACTTTAAGGTTCTTGGTATAAATTGCCACATTCCCTGTCAGAAAGGATTAATCCCTACCAGTTAACATAAGCACAGGGAATGTTATCATCAAAATGGTGACGTGAGTCATTGCCAACTTCAGTCCCCCTCACAAGAGGACCAATTATTGATTATCTATGGACCAGACACCATTGTAAAAATCCCAGAACCCAGGGGTGAGCTTGACGCACCCCTCAGGACTGCAGAGACTGAGAAGCGACCACATTAAAAGGGGGAAAGGAGCAGCCACTCTCTGAATGCATTGCTGCTCCCCCGGGCCAGCACAGTGCCACACCAAGAGGGTCCCCCTGAGTCTGTGGTTTTTCCAGTGGGAAAAAGAGCCCAAGTTGGACATCCGGCTCCCCCAGTGATGCAGGACACTTCCTGGGAAGCCCACTTGGGTTTCACCTGACAGGAATCACTGGGGAAATCTGTAGGACTCAACCACTGGGAGACACTAGAGACAGAGAAGGTAGGTGGGGTTCACAGCAACCAGTGCTCAGATCTTGGTGGACCACATTCCT
>NW_006770652.1:3682642-3697002 GCF_000442215.2 Lipotes vexillifer
GTGGTGCCTGAGCAGAGATCCCAGTCAGTGGCTCTGTCCATCTGCAGAGGCAGGCTGGTGGCCCTGTCTGGCCAGGGAGCTCAGTTAGCAACTCAGCCTGATTTAGGTCTCCAGCCAATGAGCAAACTGGGCGTGGAGCCTATTCCACAGGCCTACCCAGGCAGAGAAGCACGTTCACAATCCTGCCTAACTGCTGAGCATAGCCTGTAGTCCTGTCTGACCAGGAAACCATGGTGACAGCTGTGGAGCCACCCTACTGCTCTGGTCTGCAGCAGAGCCCACCTAGGGCCCTGCCCAACTGTTGAACACAACCTGTGGCCTTGCCTAGGCAGGGAGTCCAGCGACTGACCCTGCCCAATTGCAGAGCATAGCCTGCAGCCCCACCTGTTGAGGGAGCCTGGATAGTGACCCTGACCATCTGAAAAGCAGTCTGTAGCTCATCCAACTGCAGGATACAGCCTCTTCCAACCAGTGAACCTGGCCGGTGACCTTGTCCAACAGTAGGGCACGGCCAATAACCTGCCCAATTGCGAAGCCCAGCCTGGGCCCCGCCCCCCCTTAACATGGATTCCAGCCAGGAGCACCATCTGGTTAGGAGGGACAACCTGAGACCCCACCCAACCAGGAGCAACCGCAGAGCCCAGGCCACAGACCTTCCCATTCATGGAGTCCAACCTGCAGCACCATGTTGCCAGGGAACACAGCCTGCCACCTCACCCCACCAGAGGTGGTTGCGGAATCCAGCTGGCGGCCCCGTCTGACCACGGGTACAGCCAGCAGTCCCACCGTGTGAGGGGGCCCTCCCAGCAGCTCTGCTTGGATGTAGAGTCCAGCCAGCAGTCTCACCCAACCACAGAGCCCAGCCAGCAGCACCGCCACATACCGCAGAATATGGGCAGTGGCCTCAGCTAGCGTCTGTGTAAGCCTGCATACAAGGGGGCCCTCATACGACTGTAAGTCGATTTCTTAATAGAAACTTTGCAGTTCAGGAGAGAGTGGGAGGATGATTTTCAAAATACTGAAAGAAAAAAGCTGTCAACCAAGAATACTATACCCAGTAAAGCTGTTTTTCACAAATGAAGGAAAGAAAAAGATTTCCTGAACAAATAAAAGCTGAGGGATTTCATCACCCCTAGACCTAACTTACAAGAAATGCTAAAGGGTGTTTTTCAAGCAGAAATTGAAGGATGCTAATTGACATCATAAAAACATCTGAATGTGTAAAACTTACTGGTAATGGTAAATATATGGTCAAAATCTGGTTCTTTGAAATTGTGACCCTAGTTTAAAAGTTAAAAACTTAGTTTAAAAGTTAAAAAACAAACGTATTAAATATAACCATAACTACAATAATTTGTTATTGGATACACAATATTGAAAAGATATAAATTGTAACAGCAATAACCTAAAATGTGAGGGGCAGAGGATTTAATGTATAAAGTTTCTATATGCTATTGAAGTTAAGTTGTTATCAGCTTAAAATAGGATGTTTTATGTAAGCCTTATGGTAACCACAAAGGAAAAACTTTCTGTGGTAGGTTCACAAAAGACTAGAGTAAAGGAGTCAAAGCACACTGCCACAAAAAGTCATCATTCACAAAACAAGGTAGCAAGAGAGGAAGCAAAGAACAAAGGAGCTACAAAACGGTCAGAAAACAACAAAAAGGCAATAGTAAGTCTTAACCTATCAATAATTACTTTAAGCATAATTGGATTAAATTCTTAATCAGAAGGCATAGAAAGGCTGAATGGATAAAAAAAGAAAATCTAATAATGTGCTACCTACAAGACACTCACTTTAAGAACACACATAGACTGGGAGTGAAGGGATGGAAAAAGTTATTTCAAGCAAATGGTAACGAAAAGAAAGCAGGGGGAGCTCTAGTTATATCAGACAAAATAAACTTTAAGCTTAAAATAGTCAAGAGAGACAAGAAGGTCATTATATAATGATAAAGGGGTCAATTCATCAAGAAGATAGAACAATTGTAAATAATTGTACATCCAACATCAGAGCACCAAAATATATAAAGCAAATACTAACAATGAAAAGGGGAAATAAACAGCCATACAATAATAACTGAGGACTTGAATACCCCACTCAATAATGGATAGATCATTCAGAGAATCAATAAGGAAACAGCAGATTTGAATTAGACCAAATAGATCTAACAGGCAAAATCAGAACATTCCATCCCATTGAGGCAGAATGCATATATTTTTCTTAAGTGAACATGGAACATTTTCTAGGAGAGATCATGTGTTAGGCTACAAGACAAGTCTCAACAAATTCAAGAAGATGAGGATTACATCAAGTATCTTTTCTGACCACAACAGTATGAAACTAGAAATAATAACAGGAGGAAAGCTGGAAAATTTACAAATACATGAAATTAAATAACAGTCATGAACAACTAATGAATCAAAGAAGAAATCAAAAGAGAAATTTTAAAAATGTGAAACAATTGAAAATGAAAACAGCAAACCAAACCTTGCAGGATGTAGCAAAAGCTTCTAAGAGGGAAGTTTATAGTGAGAAATGTAAAGCATACATTAAGAAAATGGAAAGCTCTCAAATAAGCAACGTAACTTTACACCTCATGGAACTAGAAAAAGAACAAGCTAAGCCCAAAGTTAGTAGGAGGAAGCAAATAATAAAGATCAAAGCAGAAATGAGTGAAATAGAGAAATAGGAAAACAATAGAAAAGATGAACAAAACTAAGAGTTGATTCTTTGAGAAAACAAAATTGAGAAAGCTTTAGCTAGACTAACCAAGAAAAAAAGAGGACCCAAATAAATAAAATTATAAATGAAAGAGGAGATATTACCCTGATACCACAGAAATACAAAGGATCATAAGAGACTACTGTGAACAATTACATGCCAACAAATTAGGCAACCTAGAAGAAATCAATTCCTAGAAACATACAACCTACCAAGAATGAATCCTGAAGAAACAGAAAATCTGAACAAACCAGGAATGAGCAAGGAGATTGAATCAGTAATCAAAAATCTCCCAAATTAATATCCAAAATACACAAGGGACTCATACAACTCAGTAGCAAATTAACAATCCAATAAAAAAAAATGGGCAAAGGATCTGAAAAAAACATTTTTCCAAAGAAGATATTCAGATGACCAACAGTTACATGAAAAGGTGCTCAGCATCACAAATCATCAGAGAAATGCAAATCAAAACGAGATACTCTATACTGGTTATAAAGGGTATTATCAAAAAGACAAGAGATAAGTGTTATTGAGGATGTGGACAAATGGGAACTCTTGTACACTACTGGTGGGAATGTAAATTGGTACAGCCACTATGGAAAACAGTATGGAGGTTCCTTAAAAAATGAAAAGTACAACTACCATATTGTCTGGCAATTCTACTGCTGGTATCTATCCAAAGGAAATAAACTTACTTTCAGAGACACTGCTGCACCCTCATGTTATAATAGCCAAGACATGGAAACAATCTAACTGCCCATTAATGGATGAATGGATAAAGAAAATGGTATACACACACACACACACACACACACACACACACACACACACACACACACACCACACACAAAAATAATACCAAAGACCCCACTGGAATATTATTCAACCGTGAAAAAGGAAATCTTGCCATTTGTGACAACACGCATGGACCTTGGGGGCATTATGCTAAGTGAAATAAGTCAAACAGAGAAAGACAAATACTGTATGATCTCACTTAGATGTGGAATATAAAAAAACTGAAACTCATAGAAACAGAGAGCAGCTTGGTGGTTGCAGTGAGCCAGAGGTGAGGATGGGGTGGAGAGGGGGAGTAGGTGAAGGTGGTCAAAGTGTACAAACTTCCAGTTTTCTTTTGTTTTTTTTTCATGGAAAGGCATTTTATTTTAATTATAGCAGTGTGTACATGTCAATCCCAAACTCCCAATCTATCCCTCCCCCTCCCCCTTCCCCCCGGTAACCATAAGTACTTCTCTAAGTCTATGAGTCTGTTTCTGTTTTGTAAGTTCATTTGTATCTTTTTTTTTTTTTAAGATTCCACATATAAGCGATTTCATATGATATTTGTCTTTCTCTGTCTGACTTCACTTACAGACTTCCAGTTTTAAGATGAATACGTTCTGGGGATATAATGTACAACATGGTGGCTATAGTTAACAATATTATACTGTTACTTGAAAGTTGAAAGTATTTGTAAGAATTGTATATTTGAAAGTTGCTAGGAGAGTGGATTTTAAAAGTTCTCACTAGACACACAAAAAAATTGTAACTATATGAGGTGATGGATGTGTTAACTATAACCTTATTATGATAATTGCTTCTGAATATATACATATATGAAATCATTACATTGTACATCTCAAAGTTGCACAATCTTATATATAAATTATATCTCAATAAAGCTAGAAAAACATACACATGAACACAGATGATGTGTAGAAAGATGTCTGATGATAGACTGGACCCCACCAAGAAGGTTTTCCCCAAAACTGTGGCTGCTTTCAGGTAGGGAATATATTGCATTATTTTAAAGTTTCCATGTCTGTGATTTATTGGTAAAATTGAATATTTTTCATATGTTTGTTAGCTACTTTTACTTATACATATTTGTCAATCAGTATTAGCCACTTACTAGTAAGGTTTTTATTGTCTCTTTACAACTTTAATGTTATAAAAACTGTTACGAACTTTATATATGTTTTAAGAAATATAATTTGTTATTTTAACATGGGTATAAGGTATTTTTAACATAAACATTTAATATATACTGTTACTTTGCAATTTCGCTTAAAATACTATCCTTTAATCTTGTTTGACATACATATATGTATATTCCAAATTTTTCTGTAATGATTCCTAGCAGTATTTTCATTGTGATGATTTCCTTTTAAGATAGTCCTTTTCCTTTAAAAGATCAGTTATTCATCTTATTTTCTTGAAGTTTAATTTTTCCTTTTCCTTTTATTTGCCGTTCTTTTCCATCCTTTTCTTTCCCTTCCCTTTCTTTTTCCTTCCTTTCTGCTTTTTCCTTTAGCTTTTATGTTCACCCTTTTGAATCACTTGAAATTTATTTTGATCTTTGGAGTGAAATGAACATCTGACTTGCTTTTTTCCCAAATAGATAACCAGTTGTCCCAGCACATTAACTGAATAATTCTTCCCTTCCTTCCACGATCTATGATGAGATTTCTTCATTAAAAGGCCAACAGGGCCTTCCCTGGTGGCGCAGTGGTTGAGAGTCCGCCTGCCGATGCAGGGGACGCGGGTTTGTGCCCCGGTCCGGGAAGATCCCACATGACGCTGAGTGGCTGGGCCCGTGAGCCATTGCCGCTGAGCCTGCGCGTCCAGAGCCTGTGCTCCTCAATGGGAGAGGCCACAGCAGTGAGAGGCCCGCGTAACGCAAAAAAAAAAAAAAGGCCAACAGTTTTTTGTTTGTTTGTTTTGTTTTGGATCAAGGTTATTCCAGGGATTTTATGAATGTTGTTCTCTGTCTCCTCCTCCTTGCTACTTTTGTGAACAGGATTATTTTTCCATTTCTAAATGTCTATCTTTAAAACTAACCTTTTAAAGCATAAATTTTAACCTTCAAATTGAACACTTTATTTAGAAAATCATTGTCTTACTTTCAGTGACCCATATTCTTTATAACAGAGGCGAAAAACAGAAAACTCATGTTGTTGGGTATTGGAAGTAGATGGGAGCGTGCCATCTGACAAGGCGCAGGGAGGGGTAGTTCTCTTGGTGCATTCAACGTCTTTGTTCATCTTACTCCTCCACCTCCCAATTCAGAGCAACAGCTTAAGTCTGGGAGCCCAGAAGGCTCCAGATCACTCGTAACCCCTCACTCCCTCTCACGCTCTCTCGCTCTCCAAGAACTTCTCTAGGCTACTAACTTCATGTTTGTAAATTCTATAATTTCTACATATATGAATTCTATATGTAAATAAAATATTAATAAATAAGGATATATTTTTATAGTTATAATCTATTAATCCTTGTTTTTTCCCATGTTATTTTTGTTGTTTTGCTGCTGCATAATTCTGCATTACAAATAGCTTTGAAGTCCTCACTCTGGTCCTCCCTTACTCTCCCCCTCCCCCCTTCCCCCCATGCCCCCCACTTCTTGCCTTGCAAATTGTGATTTTTTTTTTCCTCTTTTAGTCTAATAAAGGCGATTATGTTCCTGTGTGTGTTGATGAGGGTACCAATTAATAGAACTTGATCTAAAATTATTTTAGGGATGCCTCTACTATCTAAAAGTTTGTTTGTTTTACCATTCTGGTGCTAAATTATCAGTATCTAAGTTGTTCAGCATTTCAGCTGAGGTAGTTTAGTTTTTATTTGTTTATTTTTAAAATTAAAAAAAAAAGATTTATTTATTTTTGGCTGTGTTGGGTCTTCGTTGCTGCGTGCGGGCTTTCTCTAGTTGCGGCGAGCGGGGGCTACTCTTCATTGCAGTGTGCGGCCTTCTCATTGCGGTGGCTTCTCTTGTTGTGGAGCACAGGCTCTAGGCGCGCGGGCTTCAGTAGTTGTGGCTCCTGGGCTCTAGAGCGCAGGCTTAGTAGTTGTGGGGCACGGGCTTAGTTGCTCCGCGGCATGTGGATCTTCCTGGACCAGGGCTCGAACCCATGTCCCCTGCATTGGCAGGCGGATTCTCAACCATTGCGCCACCAGGGAAGACCCAGTTTATTTTTTTAAGTTCACTATGACTTGGTAGATTGAGCTGAGCATCTTTTGCAGGCAAGATCTAATGCATTACTAGACAGCTATAATGATAGAAAATTTAATTTTGTAGATATATTTAAGAATAGATGGCTTCTTTCTGAATATTTTTGAGAAAAATGGGGTACTGCCTTACCTAAACATTAAGATCTGTAAGCAGGCCACTTTTTAGATAAAGTTACTACTACTTTGTTTGGCAAATTTAATTCAGTTTAATTTAGCTTAATTGTTTACATTTACTTCATAAACACTTTCCCTTCTCAAGTTAAAAAAAACAGTGTGCAGAGGGATTTTTAGTAATTATTTGGATCAACATACTTAAATAGTCTGCTATTAACAGTATTACTATAGCTAAATAAGCTTTTGGGAGCTCAACCTTTGAACTATATTTTGGTCAGCAGGGGAAATGCCTCTTTGTAAAACAGGTTTGTAAATAAAAATGGTAATGTTGATTTCAGCACCACTGTGCCATCACCACCAGGCTTATGACACATAGAAAGCCAGGACAACCGTCTGTATGAATTCGCTCCTCTGGTCTAGTGAACAGGACACACACCAGATGGAGAGAGTCACATTAACTAATGAAAAACAAAAGCTCTTGGCACTAAACACAGTAAATAGATTATAAGTAGAGTGGATATCTGTTGTCTCAGGAGAATTTCTCCATCTTGCAAGAGGAGTGATTAGTTTTTCTCTGCAACACCTTCTCCTGTCCTAGTTATAGCCCCAAATCACTACTAACTTCTAGTAAGACTTCTACTGAAAGCTTTTGTTGTTGTTTTTTTGTTTTTCTGTATTTCAAGTCTTTCTATTTAGAAAACGGATAAGTACTTTTTGATACATTTCTTTCTCCACTAAAAGCACTCTAAATTTTCAAATCAAGTAAGTTTGAAGACTAGAAGAGATAGAGAATATCCACTAGAGAATAAATTTACAAACTAACTTACTAGGATAGCAGCTCAAGGAAGGAAGAATGAGCAGGAGGATTGGGTAAGGAAGGGAAGAAAATTCATCATTTTTGTGCATTTAATATGAGCCGGATGTGTTTAAAATATTTTCTCATTTATATATTGATTTATCAAACACATGACATTGCTCTGTACTAGGCACCGTTCTAAGTCCTTTATAAATATTAACTTCCATAATTCTTGTAAGGCTTGCATTAACATAATAAGCATGTACACAAGTTGGCCATCATTATCTTTATTTTAGTCCACAGGAAACTGAAGCACAGAAAGTTTAAGTAATTTGCCTAAACTCACACAGCCAGTGAGTGTTTGAGCCAAAATTCAGACCTAGCGTCTGGGCCTTCATCACTGTGTTCTGCCATCATTGGAGCATCACATCCATTCTATAAGGCTGGCATGGTTTATATCCATTTTAGAGACATGGATCCTGTGGCTGGTGAAATAACTCAGGATCAGCCTTGAACTTATTTCCTTTCCCCACTGTTAGCTCTTATGCTTCCTATTCTTACTAATGATATCAACATTTACCCAGTCATCCAAATCTGAAATTGAATTATAGATTTCAGTGTTTTCAGTTGAGTATCTGAGCCCTTCTTTTAATCTCTTCTGCTACTGTGTGAAATTGGGCCCTTATTATTCTGCACTAAACCAGGATTGGAATCTCAAATGCTAACGGAAGCAGGCAGGTTATGCAAGGAGTGAAGGAGGCTGGGCCCGAGGGAAGAAAGTTGGCAGACTCTGGCAGGATGCGGGCTTGCAAGGGGCCTGCTTCTTCTGTCCTTGCTGCCTATTTGCAGGCAGGAATATGGGCTCAAATTTGACAGACTTGATTTTTGGAGAGGAACCAGAAATCTGGATTTTTACGTGAAATCTTCTAATGTCTGAATCATAGTGCAAGTCACACAAAATATGGCTGCAGGCCACCAGTTTGTAACCCCTGAGTGTTTATTACTGAGTCCCCTAACCTGATTTACACTCCTCCAGTCTAGTGTACTCCCAGCCTTCTTGCCATCTTCCCTTTGCTAGCATAATCTATCCGAAGTGCCAATCAGATAGAATTTTAGGGGTGGTTAGGCGGATTAAAAGTATTAAAACATGTAACATTTTTAGAAAAGTTCTTGTACTGGGGTACGCACTCAATTAATGTTCTTTATTGGCTATTAGTTCTTCACTTAATTAAAACCCTTAAATGACTCCCATTTCTACTCAGGATAATTTTTTAACATGGCATAAAAGGTATTTTAACATGATTCCTAACTGACTTTCCACCTTCATCTTTGGCTGTTTCACCAAATGTATACTCAAGCCCTTCTCTACACTCAAGTGTGTCAGTTGATTTCATGCCCTTTCACCTCTTCCTCTTCTGCCCTGGCCGTCTGACTTGTGAACTCTTATCCTTCCCAACCCACCACCAAGATTCAATTCAGGCATCTCCTCCTCTCTTAAACCTCTGACTACACTTTTCCTTGAGTTTCCCTTGTGTCCCCGTAGGATTGTGAACTCCCTAAGGGCAGGGACTGTATTTTATCATTCTTAGTACTTTGTGCAGTGCTGGAAGATTAGTGTATATCTGCAGTAAATGTTGGTTGGAAATAATACAACTAGTAAAAGTTAGTGCTGGGACTTGAACTCTCACCTGACTGTGAATTTCTTGCTCTTCGGATTGTACCTCATAGACGAAGGAAGCTGTGGCTCCTCTGTTATCATAAGGGACCCAGCAGACACAGTGTCCAACCTGAGGACCTGTTGCAGCCTAGGACACTATGGTGGCAACTAATGATGAATCTAGGAAAATTTTTATACTCCAAGGCATTAATGATACTCTGAAATATAGTATGAGGAAACTAAGGTGAAATCATCGGTTAAATAGTGTTTTACCAGTCAGGTAAAGCAGCTCTGTTTTCCTATTTTAGAAGTGTGATGGCAAATGCTGGAGACACTACATGTATTTATAGATGGCCTGAGTGCCAGATTTGTTATCTCCTTTCCCCAGGCTTGATAAACACGAAAGAATGCTGGACTCAACGATTGGTAGAGTCTCCATTAATGAACAGGGGAGTCTGGAGAAAACACATGAACAGGAAATCTAAGGGCACCTAGTGTTGTTTTTATCAGTCCAGGAATTCTAGACTTGCAAATTGCATCCTGTTCTTTTTCTGGCTAAAGAAAGGGCTTTAGTAAAAGACAAAGAACAGTGTGAAATCCATTAGAGGAATAAATCTGCAGTATAATAAGTGCCAGTCATCCAGACCATTCTTTTTAATAATTTGGTCACTTCTGTTCTTAGTTACGTTTAATTTGAATTTTATAAAGCCTATTTGTGTCTGGTTAGAGAATAATAATTTTTTCTTGTTTTTTTAAAGCTAATCTCTAAAAGATGTTATTCAGTCAAGACTAAGGGTGGGATTTTTGGCTTTTACTGTAGTTGTATCTCTCAAGTAGGATTTGTCTCTCTGAAGCTTAACATAACAGTAAGTAATTCTGTAGTTTTTAATCCAAAGGAAATTATTAGATATGGGACATATATAATTTAAAATCCATTAAACTTGAGTTCAGTTACTCACTGTCATTTACAGAATGCCTACTGTGCTCAGCACTTTGCCAGGTGCTGTAATACTTTTGTTACAAAGATGAATAGACATAGGTTTTGCTCTGATTTGGTTTTTAAACAAGGCTTGCACACTTGTATGTATGTATAACTAGAATGGAAAGACCATAGTGATGATGGTTAAATTATACAGTGTTTGGAAGTTGTTTTTCATTATTCGATATCCACTTCTGAATCTTGGAGTTATAAACTCATTACGTCTTTATAATGGAAAAACCTGATCTTCTCTTTACCCCTCTTTTATAAAGACCTCAGGTTCAAAAATCTTTATCTAAAACAATTTCATATTTATTTCTGTACTGTTAATGCAAACAATTTCTGTAGTTTGGAATTGTTTTCAATTCCCTAACTTTTTATGTTTCACAAAAATTTCCCCCGATGTTTTTCTCAGTAATATTTCTGCCCACTGCTAGCCCCCCCAATTTTGCATCATCTGGAAAAGCCCAGTCAGTAGCAGGGCTTAATATTGGCCATCTCCTCTAGCCACTTTGAAGTGGGCAGAGGTGTCCTGGGCAGGATAGCAATCGATCTTTTTTTTTTTTTTTTAAGATTCCACCTTATCCTTATGCCATTAAACAGTTAAATTGCATAACAGTTCTCTGTTTTGATGCCATGCTTACCAAGCAGTCTTCTTCAGTCTGTACATTCAGCTTGTCTACAAGGATGGAGCACATTTTCCCAGAGATACAAATATCTGTTTCGTGTTCCTCAGTTTCTTATTGTTTGAGTCAGCAAATTGCCATTACGTCTTGTGTATCAGTCTCTTGTGAACTTGGTCGAGGATAAAGGAGCTTCCAGAATTCCCTTGTCCTGGGACGCTGGCAGCTGAAGGCCAGACCTTGCTTCTTGTCAGACAGAGCAGAGCAGCGTGTCAGCTGCCTTCCAAGGCCACACCCTGAGTTCATCATACATCTTTCTTTCCAACTTCTACAAATATTACTGATATGTTATTTCTTTGTGCTTTTTTTTCAAGGGGCTTGGTTTTGTGTGTTAGTCTTTTCATCATTCACTTTTTGAAAGGAAACTATAGACAACTATAGTTGGGTCTTGACCTTTTTTCCTCCTGCAAATTGGCAAACCAATCTGAAAATTCTCTATCAGCTACAGATACTCTGGACAAATCAGAAAGCATTCTAAAATTTCTAGGTATTAATTACTCTTTGTTGGAGTTTCTCAGTCCCCCTCCCCCAGATATTGAAAAAAGTAGCAGGCACTTTTTTACCAGTGTTTAAAGATAACTATCTATAAATTTAAATTTTATATGCCTAAGAGGCTCCCTAGAATACTATTGCAAATGTATACCTAACCCTCTTTTGAGGATTCAGGATACATATTAATGATGCCAGGAAGTCTTGCAGTAAGAAACTTTGTATAATCTGGATTTCCTAAATTTATTTGAATTCCTCCACCTCTAGTCCATCCTCCCAGCTCCCCTCTCCTCACCAAATCCCCAAATCCCAATTAGCAAACACGATTTGGGTTGTTTGCTATATACAATCCCATTCCCTCTTTTCCTTTCCTTGACTTTTCTGCATCTGATCCTGAAACATAAAACACGAACCCAGGTGAGATTTCCGAAGATGGTATGGCAGCATTGCCTTAGGTAGCATTCCAAGCTTAGTGCTTGAAAATCACTTGGCCAGAATAATTCTTGAGCTTATTTTTATTACTGTTTAAAAAATAATGCTCACTATCATTAAAGCACATTAAAAAATTAAACTAGATGCCTAAAATAATGTCTTACATTTGTATAATTTCTATGTTATATTATCTCAGATGGCCTTAGAGTAGGCCTTGTGAACGAGGCAGAGCAAGTACTGTAATTCCTGTCTGGGCCGGAAAGTGACTTGAGTTCAGAGCATTCTAGTGATTTGAATAAGACCATGTGATCAGTTAGCAGCAGGACCTGGATTAGATCTCTAAATATCTGACTCCAAGGTTCAGTAAGTTTCGTCTTCCACAGTTGCCAACCTTTATGGGCAGTTTTTGCTAATTTTTCCAACCCTCCTCCCACACCGCCCCCTCCCCCTCCTCCATTTGATAGGTGGACTCCTTCACTCACTAATGCCTACTGTGTGTCCATTACGGTGCTATCAAGGTGAACGCTCAAAAATGATTCAGAAAAAGTTCTTGCCCAGAGGTGTTCCTAGTTTAGGGGGATAGGCAGGTGAAGTGATCAGCAGCAGTCCTGGGAGTATTTGTTACAAATGGTAGAGAGCACGCTTGAAAGAATGCTGTTTGGCCCTTTCTGGTCCATCGATGTCTCTTCTGGCAGGGAACCTTAGAGAAGTCACTGCAGTAAGGCTTCAGACAAACTGGGCTGTAAAGGATCAGCAGGATGCCTGCAAACAGAGTGTAGGACGTAACTGGTTCAGGAATAGGCCATGTGAGGGCTTGGAGCCATGAAAGGGCCAAGTATGTTGGGAGAGGAGTGAGTGGTGAGGAAGGGCCGCAGATAAGGCCAGAAAGGCAGCTGGAGATAGCACTCGGGCGGGGCTGGACTCTGCAGCACACCAGCTGTGTGACTTGTCCAAGCTTCCCTTCCTTTCTTTACCAGGCTTCTGTGAGGAAGAAATGCAGTCATGCCTAGGGGTGCCACTGCCTTAAATCCTCAGGCAAGAAAAGGGGGAAATTAATGAAGGAACTCTCATCAGGTTTCTGTTAGATACCAGCACTCCGCATTTGTGGGTTGTCTTTATCTTGCTAAGCTAATTTGACTTGCTGTACATGCCATGAACAATTTAAACAAGTAATGTCATCAGCTTCTTGTTATAAAAAGATTTATAGGGTCTCCCCTGGTGGCGCAGTGGTTGAGAGTCCGCCTGCCGATGCAGGGAACACAGGTTCGTGCCCCAGTCTGGGAAGATCCCACATGCCGCGGAGCGGCTGGGCCCGTGAGCCATGGCCGCTGAGCCTGCGCGTCCGGAGCCTGTGCTCCGCAATGGGAGAGGCCACAACAGTGAGAGGCCCACGTACTGCAAAAAAAAAAAAAAAAAAAAGATTTATAGTAGTCAGCAGAGGAACAAGTTTATGATGTTAAAATAATAGACATAATGAGGCTCAAGCAGTAAATTGAGGTATAAACCCACTAAGACAACAGTGGAACTGGGAGTTTGCCATAGTTAAATTGTTTACTTTCAACCTGTATTTGACTTGTTTCACATGAAGAACGAGAAAGGTCTTTGGTTCATTCCATTATCCCTGGGGTATAGCCCAGTTGAGGTCGATATCCAGGGCTCTGTGTCTTTATGTAGTTAAGGAGAGGTAGGTGTTGGGGAATAGGTGGCAGATTTGGAAGAATACTTTTCAGCTAAGAATGCAACGTTGGATGGTCACCCTGGCAATCTGGATCTCCTCTAGGATAGTCTGTTATGATTCCCATCCAGATAATCAAAAGCCTCTTTAAAGTATGGAACCATTCTAGGTTTTTTGTTTGTTTTTTGTGGGGTTTTTTTTTTTTTTGTTCTAGATGTGGACTATGGTAGGCAAGTCTCTTAGGGTCAGTGCCCACCTATAGCAGCCACCAGAGTTCAGTCTTACATTCCTTATCTTGTCTAATTGTCCACGTTATCTTTTTTTGGTCACACCACGTGGCATGTGGGATCTTAGTTCCCCGACCAGGGATCGAACCCGTGCCCCCTACAGTGGAAGTGCGGAGTCTTAACCACTGGACCGCCAGGGAAGTCCCCACATTATCTTCTTTAAACCAGCCCTTTGTTTGGCTGGCTCAGTGGTTTTTAAAAGTTGGCTTTAAGTAGACAGACATTGTTCAGGAAAAGCCATAAAACTTCCATGTTGTCACCTGGCTTGATTCATACATTTTTGTTTCCTGCCTGGTTCCTACAGGGATTTGAGTTTCATTTGAATGTCTTAACTGTTAGGGTAAAATGTTGTTGCCTAGTAGAAATGAAACCATTTCTAGAGTTTGTTAAAAGGGATAGAAAGTTTTCTTTCTATTGAGTAATTTGTGTCTCTGTGTTTTTCTAGTTTCTGTTACTATGGCAATGACGGCAGGGACCACAACCACCTTTCCTATGAGCAACCATACCCGGGAAAG
>NW_006770652.1:3697061-3716039 GCF_000442215.2 Lipotes vexillifer
GACTGTGGCCAAGCTCACGCTGGAGAATTTTTACAGCAATCTCATTTTACAGCATGAAGAGAGAGAAACCAGGTATAGTAAAGGCTGGTCAAAATTTTCTGTGTAGTTAAATAAGCTGTTATACCACAAGTGGGGTATAAGCATGTTGTCCATGAATAATATAAATATTGTGGGTCCCTGTATGCTGACAGTATACCTGGTTCCTTGTTTTATTTTCACAGAATAGTGTCCTGTCCTGGGCACCCATATACTTATATCACATGTCAATTGATGTTTTAAACAAAACGTTTCTAACCATGAAATTTTGGTATATCTTTATACTTTCTTTTTTTATATACTTTCTTTTAGAGGGCTACTTAATGACTGCCTTTAATCCAGAAACATTTGTAGTGTTGTGTGTATATCAGTGGAAATGGGAGAGTTATAAAAAGAACGAATGACATTATTTTGCCTTCAGGAAACTTATAGTAATGGAGATAATGCACATGAATATTACATGAAAGGGTGAAAAGTATGCCCTTTGAGAAGGGCAAAAGAAGGGGGAGATTGTTTTTGACTAAGGCAACTGGGAAGGCTTCATAAATGGTGGTGGCATTTAAACAGAGCTCCTAAGGAAGAGTACTATTTATATATACATAAAAGGAAGAAAGAGGTTAAAGAGCAGGAGGAAGGATATCAGAGACAGAAGAAAGCACCTTTACTGCCAGGTCAGGCACTGTTTAACTCAAGTTTAACTCAAGCTGGATTTTTACCGTTTCCTGAGAGCCTTGGATGCTTTGTAATGGAGCTATTTTCATGGTAGTAAAGAGCCTTGAAAACTTTTGAACAGATTTACATGATCACAGGTGTTCCTCTGGAAGATTCCTTTAGTTGTGATGTACAGAGTGGATTGTGGGAGGAGGGATCAGAAACAGGAAAGGCTAGCGCTGTAGTCCAGGCCAGTGGAAGGGAGGCTTGCTTTAGGATTATGACAACAACAGGGAAGAACTGAGTGAGAAAGACAGAAAAAACATGGCAACTACCCAAATATGGAATGTGAGAGAAAGTAGTCCACGCTGGCTCTGAAATTTCACACCTGGGCAACCAGAAAGTGGTGCAACTTAGTGAAACAGAACTCGAGGGGAAGAATCTAGTTTTGAACATAATTTTGGGCAGGTCCAACTACAGATTAGACGTGGCTGGGGAGAGAATTAGAACTAGAAAATGAAACTTAAGTAACTATTTGGAAGTCAACTTAGAGTAAGGAAATATAAAAGAGAGCTAAGAAACGTGGAGAATAGTGAGGAGAACAAACGTATCTTTGATCAAATTTCCTAAAGGAAGAGAGGAAAGAGAACTAAGAGATTGCCATCAGCAGAAATTCCAAAAGATTCAACTTAGGCAGAAGGAAAGTGATCGCATTCAGAAGATCTAAATGTGGCTAATATGTGGCTAAATCTCAGCCAAAATTGACTGTGTAAGAAAAATCAACAATAATGATAATGTCATATGTATTAAAAAATATATTTTCCTGCAGTAGACTGTCAGTCAAGAGGGAAGTAAGTGGAATTAAATTGTTCTTAGAGATCAGTGTGTCTCTAAGGATAGGGATACAAGACAGAAAGGGGGTAAAGATTGGTTAATTTAAAGCTTTGACAAATTAAGTGTACATGTAATTTCTAGGGTAGCCACTAAAAGAATAAAAATAGAGTTTCTAACTTTCAAACTAATAGAAGGAAAGAAAATGGATGGGGGAAAAATAAGTTCAGAAGAAGCCAAGGGAAAAAGAAAAACTGAAATACCAAAAGGCAGGCACAAGTAGAAACCACACCATAAATTAGAAATAAATCCAAACATGTAAGAAATTATACTAATTGTAAATGTAATGGAAGTCTCTGGAAGTGAGCAGATCATCAAGGGAGACTGAATAAAGTAAAAGAGAATCAAGGAAGGAAAGACCTGTATTTTTTCGACAGTCACTCAAGTTATTCATCAGAATTTTAAAGGTTCATTGTCTTTTATTGCTGAAACCTTAAAATAATTCAGTTTTGCCCTCTGTTCCCAAACAAAGGAAAATAGGAATAAAAGTATCTACGGTTACTTAAAAAAAAGCATGGAAGTCAAATTAAATAGTCAGCTATTTTCTAGAAGCTAATACTTTAAGAAACATGTGATGAATTTTTAAGGCTTAATTAACTGGATAAATGCATAAGTCAAATAAAGTACCAATCAGAACAAAGCATAAGGTCATTTTAGAAGGAAAGCTATTTTTTAGAAAGGTACAAGAGAAGTCCATGGGTCTTCTCATTTAGGTATGGAAATGGATAAAAGTTATTGCATGTCTCCCTAGAAGGAGGGATAATTTACTGAAATATTAGCTTTAGCAAGGATTGAGGAAAGGGGACAGTAGGGATTTGCCAGAAGAATAAAGTTGTTCGTATATTGATAGTCCTCCTGGGTTAATGGTCCTCTTACTCTTTGGATTCTTCCTGCAGAGAAGAAAACTCAAATCATTCAACAAGCAGCTCTGTGGCACCCGGAGGTGCCTGATGGCAGGCACAGAATCCAGCATTAGGAACTTAGTCCATTGGAAGGGTTGGGCTTGGGTGAATAATGTGTAAAAAAAGATAAAAATCAGTGTGATTAGCATCAGGGTAGGTGCTTATTACTAGAATTGAGAAAGTCAGTGGAGGATATACTTTTAGGTGCTGATTTATGAACAGGCTTTAGGTATTTTTGTTATGAATTTTCCGTAAGAAATAAAAAGGATCTTAACAGTGGTTTAGGAAAGAGCTTATCTTTGGACATATTGTCATAAACAACAAATGCCAAAAGATTTGTGTGATGGTTTCAATCCTCAGCCCTTATACCCATTTGGATAAATCCTTGAAAGTTAGTCTTTATCTGAGACGCTCCAAAACTAATTAGGACGAGCTCTCCCAGGTTTATCTTTAGGAAAAAGAGCAATACCATAGAAATAAAATACTAATAGTCACTTGGAAATGAGTTGCAAAATGTGTACCACAGCTATCTCTCTGGTTACTAGTTATTTCATCCATCACCCCCCTCAAACATAGCTTAAGTAACTTTAAGGGTGCATTTTAAAATATTGAAGAACTGAACTTGGCTATACCTAGAAAAGCAAATGTTCTGGTAGTTAATGGGTTATTTTTTAATGTACGTGTATGACTTTCCAGTTTTCCAAGAATTAGAATAAAATATACTTAATTGCACTGAACATCTTTCTGTGATTAATTAGGAAAATCAAGTTTAGTGTTTTAAGTGAAGCACTTAGACAAGCTCCTTTGGCTAATAAGCGTTAAAACCAGGGTTCGAGCACAGGGATATCCACCTTAAAAATTTTTACTTTTAGTCACTGTAGTTACCTTTTTATACATCTAGTATAAACTCTGATAAATGTTAATGATTTTGGAGATTTGAACACTAGATAACAGAGTTTTCTGTATCAGAACATGAGTCACCTTTGCTAACGATTCATTTAGGCAGCTTTAGAAGTAAATTATCCATTTGGCTAGTATGAGGCAGCTAATTCTGGACTGTATTTATATTTTGAGAAAGAAATATTTATATGTGCATATATATTTATAAAATATTAGTCACTATTCTCAGTGATTATTTTGATTCAACTTGAAAGATTTTTTTAGCATGGCAAACTGAGTGTAAACTTGAAAAAATAAATGTACTTTTCTTAAATGGGAATACTTAGGTACATATTAAAATTTAAATAATTTTTTTTGAAAAGGCAGAAGAAATTAGAAGTGGCTATGGAAGAAGAGGGATTAGCGGATGAAGAGGTATGTAAGCTACAATTACTATGACTAGTTAACAGTACTCTCTTATATAATTGAAAGTTGCTAAATCTTAAATGCTCTCACTACAAAAAAAAATAGTTATGTGAGGTAATGGATGTGTTAACTAACTTTATTGTGGTCATCACTTCACAATGTACAGTATATACCTGTATCAAATCATCACATTGTAGGGACTTCCCTGGTGGTCCAGTGGTTAGGACACCACACTTCCACTGCAGGGGGTCCGGGTTCGATCCCTGGTCAGGGGAACTAACATCCCGCAAGCCTAAGCCGAGCGGCATGGCCAAAAAAGAAAGAAACAAAATCATCACATTGTATACCTTAAACTTACACAATGTTACATATCAATTATATCTCAATAAAAGGGGGGAAAACTACTGTATGAAAGCAACCCCAGTGACTTTTTCTTGTAATGGTATCAGATGATTTTATAACTTAGATAATGTGGGTTTCCTATTTGAACGTGGGCTTCTTACTTTGTTGCTGTGATGGAAATCTTTGAAAGGGGGCAGCTTTTTTTTTTTTTTTTTTTTTTTAATTCCCAGAACATATATATATTCAGTGAATAGTATCTAGTGCGAGGAATAAGAAAAGAGGGCTTCAAGAATAATGGATCAGTTGCCAAATTTCCTTAAATTTTTCCTAAATATTTCTTAAAACCACCCAGTTCACTAGTCTGGTGCCATGAACCCAGTGGTTTAAACTACCGTGTATTTCACCTGAAGAATCACTGCTCCCAACTGGTCTCTCTTCCTCCATTCTCAGCCACATTCCCACTCCCAGTTTTTCTACACACTTCAACCAGGGTTATCTGTCAAAAACCAGATTTGACCATGTCACTCTTTTGCTTAATACCCTTCACTGGCTCCCAAGTACTCTTGGGATAAGGCTAACTCTTTAACATGGGTGTACAAGGCCCTTTATGATTTGGCCTCTGCTTCCCTGTCTCTAGCCTCATCTTTTGTCACCCTACCGCCAGGCTGACCAACAATGTCAAATTACTTTCATTTCCACGCTCTTGCTTGTGGACCTTTTCCTGTGCTTTATTTTGCTGCTTGGAACTCTTTCTTCCTCCTGCCTGAGTCTCATTATTCTTCAAGACTCTTTCCATCTCACTTTAGGCATCATGTCCACTGGGTCAGAACTCTGTTCCTGTCCCTGTGGCAGCCTTAAAATACCATCTTCCCAGAGTAGAAACTCCTTACATCTCCAGGGCTGTCAGAGGGCGAGAATAAATATTTGGTGAATAAATGAACAAATGGACAATAGATGTCTCCCTAAAGAGTTTACAGTTTGGAAGGAAAGATTACGTGTGTGTGTAAAAATATGTACACATGATAGAATGTGGCAAACTTTGAAAATATGGAGATTTTTTTCCCCTAATTCAGTGGATCAGAAAACGTTTCATGGAAGAAGTAACAATTGATTTGAATCTTAAAGAAATAGGTAGAATTTACATGATCGTTAAGAGGTATGTCAAAATAATGAATATATGAAGACTCTTGAACTTTAATAATGAACTGTATGAAAGCAGATGTCCAAGGGCCAAGCAGGTAAACTTAAATGAGAAAAGCTGGCCACGCTTGTTTCATAGTGACGTCTTAGGTTATATTCTTTTGATCTAACATACTTTGCATATTCAACTCTTATTTTTTTTCATTTCCACGAAGAAATAGATTCTTTTTTTGCCTTGTTGTAAAAGATTCCCTCCTCACAGTTTATCTTTTGATAAAGACATACCACTTTTCACTTTACTGAAAGAGAACAAGAGCACCAGCCCGATTATACCTGTCACCTGGTGACTGGTGCCTTGATAGGGACTGACTGGTCCCAGAGCTGCTTGCTGCCCACCCAAGGGGGCTGCACCGTTGGCCCAGTGAGGCCAAGTTCCTATTTTTCAAGAGAAGCTGGAAATCTGGACTTCTATGAAAACACTCGCTTTTTAAAATATTGGCAAGTCATTAGAGTGATTTAAAAACAACTTGGGTGGGCTTCCCTGATGGCGCAGTGGTTGGGAGTCCACCTGCCGATGCAGGGGACGCGGGTTCGTGCCCTGGTCCGGGAGGATCCCACATGCCACGCAGCGGCTGGGCCCGTGAGCCATGGCCGTTGAGCCTGCGCGTCCGGAGCCTGTGCTCCGCAACGGGAGAGGCCACAACAGTGAGAGGCCCGCGTACCACAAAGGAAAAAAAAACAACTTGCGGGCCCAAATCAAATGCATCTGTGAGTTGAGTACAGCTTGTAGCTTCTGGCTTGTAACCTCTGGTTCACATCAGGAAGTACTAAGTACATCTAGAGCTGTTTTCTTTGTTTCTCCTTAAATAACTTGTAGAAAATGTGAGGTGATTTCACCCCTAAAAATGCTCATTGGCCCATGATAACCATTTATAAAACATCTAAAATTTTTGGTAAAGGTATTTGAATTCCACAAATACTTCTTGTTAGGCCCCATACTAGGTCCCAGGCTGTCACATTCTATAAAATAGACATGGTCTCTCAATCTAATGTACAGTATTTTGGAACTCTCTTTATGTGGGGTGGGTCTTTTCAAAGTAAAATTGTTTTATAAAAATAAATTCATCCTTAATCCATTCTGTAATAGAAAGTTATTTGTGAAATAATTTGTGAAAGTTATTTGTGAAAACTCAACCATATATAACGTGGCCTTAAAAAGCATTTATACTGAGATGAAGTTCTTAGCTGACCCCTTTCTTATCTTAAAACTTCTGTGTACACTGTCTTCTACAAAAACTGAGCACCCTACAGATTGAGAGTTTGAAGAATGCCAATTTGAAAAGGAATGGAGAAGAAAAAAAAGAAAATGGTGTATTTCTAGTTTCATCTCACTTAAAATCCCATCGAACATGGAATATTATTTACTCTAATGGAAAACCAAACTGGGCAAGTTTAAGCTGCAAGAGAGCCATGAGATGTTAAGTCTGTCCACAGATTTTTGTTGTTGTCTTTGGAGAGGAAAGAATGTGATTACCACAAAAATGTTATTTGTTTTTCAAGGTGACTTAATCTACACAGGTTGTAAGCAGATGTATCAATGATTTTTCATCGATTTTTTTTTTTTTTTTTTTTTTTTTTTTTTTTTTTTTTGTAGTTTAATGTGAACTTGTTTCAGCTCTCTCTGGACTACAACTCTGACTCTAATATCATGGATAGATTTTTTTCTTTAAAGTACTATAACAATGTTGTAGGTAATTTCCCTTTTTTGTAGGATTATATATTCCATACACTGTGATCTCCCTTTTTGACATTTAATAGCTGTCCCCAAAACTACATAAACATCATTTACTTACTGCACTACACAACCTATCAAATACTAATAAGCATTATTTTCTTTGGCTGTTTCTCTTGTCTGTCGATTTTGAGCATAATTTATGAAACTGTGTGATGAGGTCATCTTTTCCATTCAGATTAGACAAGTTTCTGAACTACATCCAACTGCACACTGTTTTATACTCCATAAAGTCATAAATCCAGAATGCCTTTCAAAATTCTTATATTTGTTCATTTATGTAATTTTAAAAAGGTCTTGTGCTGTTTTGAAAGATGGTGGTATAGTGCCACCATGTGGCCTTTTTTAATTAGATAAATAGTTGAAAAGCTACTTTTGAGCTCTCCTTTTGTTTTACTAATAATTCATTTTTCAACATTATTATTCAAAAGGCATTTTTTTTCATATTTAACAATAACTTTTTATTTTGAAAATGAAGCCAACTACTTTAAAATGTTTTAACATTTTTTGTTGTTTTATGAAGTAATTAGGTTGAGTAATATGACTAAGGAGAAAAATTCTTGGTGGGAGAATTCATGCTCAGAAGGCATTTTTAAACAAAGGAGGTCTTCACTGTTTCCACCATTGATGTGACTTTACTTAGCTGTTTAAAGATATTTAGATTGAAGACATATTTCCTAATTTTATCCTCTTAGATTAACTTTGTTAGAAGTATCAGAATTCCATTGCATTAATGATACATACTTGCATATTTCTTTCTTTTTTTTAAAATAAATTAATTTATTTATTTTTGGCTGCGTTGGGTCTTCGTTGCTGTGCGCGGGCTTTCTCTAGTTAGAGCTACTCTTTGTTGCGGTGCGCAGGCTTCTCATAACAGTGGCTTCTCTTGTTGTGGAGCATGGGCTCTAGGTGCACGGGCTTCAGTAGTTGTGGCACGTGGGCTCAGTAGTTGTGCCTCAGTGGGCTCTAGAGCTTAGGCTCAGTAGTTGTGGCACACGGGCTTAGCTGCTCCGCGGCACGTGGGATCTTCCTGGACCAGGGCTCGAACCCATGTTCCCTGCATTGTAAGGCGGATTCTTACCCACTGTGCCACCAAGGAAGCCCATGCTTGCATATTTCTAATTAATAGTTCACCTTACCCTTTTGGAAACAGATGTACACAGGGGTAGGAAGGGACTACTCAGTGGTTATATCTTGTACTGCATTTAGGAGCAATGTTTCTGAACAGTTTCAGTCATTTTGACTTATTTTCTCCTCAGACCTGAACCACTGAAAGCTTGATAGTGTTCACTTGAAGATGAACCGGGGTTTAATTTTTTTCCCTGATTTTGTTCATTACCCATTCTATGTGACCTCAACTAGGAGAGGTAATTTGACATAATTCTATGTCAAAAAAAGAGAATTTTGTTTGGTGAGGGGAAAAATGAGGTTTAGAACAGTTAAATAAATGCCCATTCCAAGTGTAACCTTCAGGTATTTCATAATGTTTCTTATTAATAGTATTTTTTGTAATCTTTGGAGAATGAATTATGAAATTCTTGACTTGGATATTTTAAAGGATACTTTGTATAATTATTTTTTTGTTGCAATTTCATATTTTCAAGAAGTTGTGTGACAAGTCTCAAGCACTTTATTAAAAATCTGCCCAAGAATAAATTCTACCATAAATAAATCTGTATGGAAATACTGCTGTTGTATTATTTCGGTGTCAGAAGTCTCAGTAGTTGTGACAGAGCAACCTTGGAAATTAGGGAATTGAAGCAAAGTAGATTTCTTGACAGTAAAAAATCAATATCAGAATACTATTAGCATTTCCTAAAGTTTAATTTTTGTTTTTGAATTAATTTAGCATAAAAATGAAAGAATATGTGAACTAGTTAAGATGAAATATTTAATGGAGTCTGCCTCAAGAATAAAGATTTATCAATTGTTAAAAATTTAAAAATGGTTTTTTCAGATTATTTTATTTTTTCCACGCTTAATAAATATTCAGCTTTGGTAAATAAGTTATAGCACCAGTATATAATATTTAGATACATTACCCTCATTATAATGTATCTCATCTTTTCATACTATAGGCTTCCTTTGAAATAATCTGATTTTAAAATCATCCTTTTAAACTGTCCTTTTTTAATAGAAAAAGTTACGCCGATCACAACATGCTCGCAAGGAAACAGAGTTCTTACGGCTCAAGCGGACCAGACTTGGCTTGGATGACTTTGAGTCTCTGAAAGTTATAGGAAGAGGAGCATTCGGAGAGGTGTGCTTCTTTTTTAAGTCATTGAACTTATCACTATCTTAAGATAGTTCAGAATATGTATTAAAATAGCTTAATATGTATTAAAGTAGTGTAATATATTAAAATGTGTATTAAAATAGCTTAATTTTAATAGAATTTCTAAAATACCAGCAACAGCAAACTACAACACTGCTTTCTTTAAAGGAGCCTACCTTTCACTCTGAAACAAATAGTAGTGATTGTTTGACATTTGTGATACGAATTTTTACATTCTAGGTGCGGCTGGTCCAGAAGAAAGATACAGGCCATATCTATGCAATGAAGATATTGAGAAAAGCTGATATGCTTGAAAAAGAGCAGGTATGAGCTCTTTAACACACGTAGCCAAAGGGGTGTCCACTGACTAGGTGTTAGAGCAAGTGCTAAAACTGGGACTTTTAGAAAGAAACCTACACATCTTACTATATAATCTGTAGACTTTTGGTAGCCTGCTTTGTTGTTTCTCAATTATTATAGTTCAGATTTCTTCCAAATTCATAATCTGATTTACATGTCTAACAAGATACCACAGACTGGATGGCTTAAACAACAGAAGTTTCTTTTCTCACAGTTCTGGAGGCTGGAAGTCCAAGAGTAAGCAGGGTTTGGTTGCTGGTGAGAGCGCTCTTCCTGGCTTGCAGATGGCCGGATTCTCACCAGGTCCCCACATAGCCTCTCCTTGGTGTGTGCACAGAGAGGGGAGAGTGACGCTCTGGGGTCTCTTCATACAAGAACACTAGCCCTGCCCCTTACGACCTCACTAACCTTCAGTGCCTTCTTAGAGGCCCGTCTCCAAACCCAGTCACACTGGGAGTTAGCACATCACCGTAGGAATTTTCAGGAGGGACAAAAACATTCAGTCTGTAACAGAATACCTTCTTCTCTGAATTCAGTGAAAATAAAGGACAGTTCTCAGCTCTCTCAGTCCCTGTCACCTATCAAATAAGCAAACCAGTCTCTTGAGAATTTGCTGATTTTACATATTTCCAAAATCTGTAACCACTCCAATTTTGTACTCCTGGGCTCTCTCCATGTTTCCTGTGACTTGATGCAGTTTATGGGGTGGCCATAAATCTGAAAACATCAATAGTATTATTTCTTGCATTCACCTGTATCTCCAGTCTGGGTAGAACTCTAAGTGAATATATATGCTAGTGAAGGACTCAACAGGGGTACAGAGAGAGATGGCACCTCTCTGTACCTAATGCTTGATTTCAGTCTTTAGTCCCACCTACAGCTTACTTTGTTATTATAGCAGTATGATGTTGATTTTTATTTAAATATGGCCCACTTTAATTTTCACTGCACTGTTTCACTTTATTTCTATTCCATTTATTCAACAAGTATTTATTACGTGCCTGTGATGTGTCAAATACTATTCTACGTTCTGGGAGTACAGTGATTAACAGGAGAAACCTGATTCTTGTTCACTGACAGTCGTGGGGAAAATGGGCAGACAGCTATTTGAAATAGTCATTTCTGATGAGTAGTATGAAGACAGATTTTACAAAAGGATAAAGTGATGCAGATGACCTGGCTTTAGGAGGAAGAATGAGATGAGGGAAGGTTCTCTGAGAAGGGAATATTGGTGAGAGACTGAATAATTAGAAAGTATGAGATCTAAGGATCTGGTAGAACAAAGATCCAGGGTGCAAATGCAGAGGCCCTGTGGCAAGAATAATCTTGGCCTGCTCAGAGACGGCAAGAAGCCACTGTGGCTGAATTCAGTGAGGGGAAGAGTGGTTGGAGATGAAGGGGGAGAGGGAGGCAGGGACCAGATCGCACAGAGCTTTGCAGGCCATGTGGGTCTTACTCCAAATGCAGTGGGAAGACATGTTTTGCTTAAACAGAGAAGCGTCATGTCTGATGGATGTTTTACAAAGATGAATCAATCCCTTTGCTTGCTGGAAGGACAAACAAAAGTTGAAGCAGGGAGAACACTTGAGAGATTGTGTAGCGATTCCAGCCAGGATGTGATTGTGGCTTATACAACAGCAAAGAGGAAAAAAGTCAAACAGATTAAGTATATGTTTCCATGGAAGAGCCAGCAGGATTTTCTGTGACATACTCTATGTTGGGGGGGTGAGAGGAGAGGTAAGGGTAGTGAAAAGGGAGGGAAGAATCAAGGATAATACCTAGAGTTTTACTTGGGAATGGGATGCCTGATGGTGTCAGTTTCTAATGTAGGAAAGACTGAGGAAGGAACAGGTTTGGTGACACTGGGAATCAAGTGTTCTCTTTGTGGCATATTAAGTTTGAGCTCCCTGTTATATATCCAAGCAGAGATAATTATGTTGACAGTTGGCTAGAATATGGGGAGAAGTTTGACTAGAAATATAATTTAGGGACTTCCCCAGTGGCACAGTGGTTAAGAATCCACCTGCCAATGCAGGGGACATGGGTTCGAGCCCTGGTCCAGGAAGATCCCACATGCCACGGAGCAACTAAGCCTGAGCGCCACAACTACTGAGCTTGCGCTCTAGAGCCCACGTGCCACAACTACTGAAGCCCATGCGCCTAGAGTCCGTGCTCCGCAACAAGAGAAGCCACCGCAATGAGAAGCCCGCGCACTGCAACGAAGAGTAGCCCCCACTCACCGCAACTAGAGAAAGCCTGCATGCAGCAACGAAGACCCAATGCAGCCAAAAATAAATAAATTAATTAATTAATTTTAAAAAAAGAAATATAATTTAGAAGTAATCAATAGATTGATAGTATTTAAAGTAATGGGACAGATAAAATTGCCTAGGGAACAAATATAGCGAAGAAAAGAGGGCCTGGATCCAAGCCCTTAGGGAACACTAGGCAGAGGAGAATCCAGGAAAGCAGACTAAGAGGGAACATCTGCTCAGTTAAGGGAGACCGCTAGGAGAACATGATGTTATGGGAACCAGCAGAAAAAAGCGTTCAAAGGAGAAGGTGAATGGTCAAGTATGTTGAATGCTGCTAAGAGCAGGGGCAAGAGGAAGACAGGCCACTGGGTGTCACTGTTGGAGATTCTGAATGACTTGGGAAGGACAGCTCCAGTGGATTGGAGTGCCTAAGTGGAATAGTGGGAAAGAAAATGGGAAGCAAGAAGTGAAGAACGTGAGTATAGATAAGTCTGACACGTAAAGTAGAACAAAGAACAGTTTGGTAAAGAATGTTGGTTTCTTTGTTGTTGTTGTTAAGGCACTGCTGATTGGAAGAATCCATTAGAGAGAGAAAAATTGAAGATGCAGGAGAGAGAAGGCAGATAATTACAGGAGTACACAGGATGACAGAGAAGTTGATCTTTGATAGGAGCTGGGACATGACGACAGGGAGGAAAAGCAGAGAAAGTAGGAACAAACGCAGGGTGGTTGATCTGGCGTGTAAAGTGCCAGGTTCCTCCTGAGTGGAAATAAGGGAGGTCATCAGCAGGAGGAAAGGAGGGGTAGGTAGCTTGCTGGAGGTGTAAGCGGAGAGAATTTGTGAAACAGTCACAACTATTGACTTGAAGTGTGGGAAAGCAGACTTGCAGTTGAATGTCCCTTGAGATTTTCAATCATGAACGTAAAGTGAAACCACTTGGTATTGTTGGGTGATTTTTCTCTGGTAATACTTAGTTGCTCTGGGGCAGGTACAGAATAGGCAGAAATTTGGGCCTAACTAGGGTTGGTATTTTGCCAGGCAAATACAACAGAGGGAGAGGGGGACAAGGGAGTTGAAGCTGTTTGCAAAAGAGTGATTATAATGATGGAACCAAGGCCAGGTAGAGAAAGAAATGAGGTTCTGAGGAGAGTAACAGAGAAAACGTGGTATAGGGTCCATGGAATGGAGATTGAAGTCCAAGAATAAGACACCTGGGAGGATAAAAGGTGGGGATCAGAAACAGAGTTCCTTAAATGGAGATTTTAGAGGGAGGGCAGTTATTGGTTATGAAAAGGACAAGAAGATTACCATGGGTGGCTGAGGCGCAGTGGAGGAAAAGATCACTGGAGGTAAGGGAGAATGCAGGAGCTGTGCAGATGGGGTATTTGGTGGTTCGTCCTTATGGATCTTGAAATTCACCCATGACTAGAAAGGATGGAAAGGAAGCTGGTGAGCCATGAGCTGAAGTCATGAATGACTGAGGGGGTTGACCAGGAGGAAGGATAACAGCTGACGGCGCCTGACAGCATGCCCGCAGAGGAGCTGGGCATGAGGAAAGTGTCACAGTGGTTCAGAAGCAGCTAGGATGAGCAGGAAACCAAGAAACACGAGAGAGAAAGCAGGTCATTCCTGACAACTCACTCTGCAGGAAGACGGGACTCTCTGTGGACAGCCTGATTTCAGTTAGGATGAGAAGGTGACAGAAACAGAGATGAGGTGACAGGAGTTCTGTTGAACACAGGCTGATTCCAGGGGGAAGCGGTTCGGAAGACAAGGAAGGTCGAGTTACTGAGCTGTGTTAGAGAATTGCAGACAATGATGGGAATAAGTGTCTGTGTCAAGATGTTGATCCTCAGAGATGAGGACGTAAACAGGAATCTTCTAACTAAGCTACATGGGATTAGTCTTGGGTTGGGTTTTAGAGGAAGAACAAAAGGCAGCAGTTAGTTCCAGCTGTAGTCTTTAGTTACTGGCCATGTGTGGCTACTGGGCACTTCAGTGTAGCTAGTCTGAATTGAGATGTGCTGTGAATGGAAAATGCTCAGCAAATTTTGAAGATTTGGTGCAAAAAAAAGAGTGTTAAATATCTCAATTTTTATATTGATTATATACTGAAATTACAGCATTTTGGATATATGGGTGTTACAGAAATATATTGTTAAAAATAATTTCACCCATTTCTTTTTACTTTTTGTGTGGCTACTAGAAAACTTAAAATGATGTACGTGGTTTACATTTATTTCTATTGGACAGCCCTGGTCTAGAATATTTTGCAGGAGAATCTCGCTGGAGTCCAACATCAAGTCTGTTTTGTACTTTGGGGTTGTTTTTTCCCCTATATAAATTAATCTGCTTTTGTCACCATTGAATTTCATTCTAGAAAACCTTTTCCCCACTCAATTCTAATATGTCATTATTTTAAGTTTTTATCACATTTACTTGAATGCTAACCACTCTGCAAAATTAAGTAGCAACTTTTCTCCCCACTATTGTGGTACTGGATTACTGTGCATGATACCTCCTATACTTTAGAAACATAGGCTCATTTTTGAAAACATATCCTGTAATCTGGCTTTAAGATACTTAAAAATAATCAAGCCAAGTTTATCCTGACAACCACAGAGGCAACACCAAAAGTTTGTTTTTCCTTTACCATCTTAAAATGCTTTGTAAAGGGCAATAGGTAAGAATTTTGGTATCATTTTTCACTTTATGAAACAGGTCCAGAGAGATTTTAAGGTTTTTGATGCCAGAAAACAAGTTTTCAGTTTTTAACGTTTATTCTTGTGCTTTGATTTTGATCTCAGAGCATTTACTGTATCAGATCATAATACAATAATCCCAGATAATTTAAGCAGATCATATTTTGTTGTCATGAAAAGGTTTACAAAATCTGTGTTCTTGTGTGCTTTAGGTCAGAGTTCATAATGATGCACAATGAAAATAGCAAACTCATAAAATCAAATCCTATCGTTAACTAATCTTTGAAGAAAGAATGTATAACTATATCAGTGGAAAACCATCTGAAAGTTGATTATACCAACCCCACAAATCACTCAGTTTATAAAATTTTTCAGTCTATTGTTCATGTAATAGTAGCTCTAGTAATTATGTGTCTGACAAAAGTAGCAAAATCCCAAAAAGTTATATAATAATAATTTGCTGTAGATGTTTATAAATATTATCAAAGTTCATTATAACAAAATGATATAAAATTACTATAAATGTTTCTCCTTCTTAAAAAAAACAACCTAATGGTTAAAGACCAAGTCAGTCCCTTTTTTGGACTAGTAAGAGTTAAAAATAGTTTGCTAAGGACCCAGACTTTGTCATACCCATCTATAGGGCATTGCTTACTACTTTTAACTTTTAAAAGTCAGACCCTAAATTTACATGACAAAGCCAAGATCCTTGGCTAGGTGGAGATTCTGGTTAGAAAAATTTTAGACTAATCATTTTTCTACTTCAAAGGCCTCAGCTTCCCCTTGTGATCCCACCTTTTCAGGCCTAAAGATATCAGCTAAAATAAACTATTTCCTGAGCTTCTCCAAATTTACTGAGAATATGATAATTGTTAAGAAGTAAGCTTGGAAAATATGTAATGTGTTACAATTATTTTTTCAAAATACATTCTTCCAGGTGGCCCATATCCGAGCAGAAAGAGATATTTTAGTAGAAGCAGATGGTGCCTGGGTGGTGAAGATGTTTTACAGTTTTCAAGATAAGAGGAACCTTTATCTAATCATGGAATTTCTCCCTGGAGGTAAAAGCAAGCAATAGCAATGACAGACTGACACAAGCACATTGTTATATGTAATTATAATTTTTTTTATTAGGTTTACTTTTATATCCCTAGCTCTGAGGTTTTACACAGTCAGTCATGATTTTCTAATAGTTCCTCCCATAATAATGCTAATTTGGATGGACCACAAATCAGATTATTTTGAAGAAATGATAAAGTTGGCACATTTTAAATATTATCATTCTGTGTCTACTGTATATAATTATTTAGATTTAGATCTTTACAAGTCTGGAGTTAAGAACAAGTCACTAAAGAAGAAGACAAACAACCCAGTGGGCAAATGGTAGGCAGTGTACAGAAGAAAACTCTGGTTAGTCTACAAATAGGAAAATGTTCAACTTCACCCATATTCAGGGAAGTGCAAATTAAAACAAGAATGAGATTCCACTTCACACTCATCTGATTAGTAAAAACACTGAAAGTCTGATGGGGCTGGGGGAAATGGGCCTCTCATCTGTGCGAAGGAATCTCTAACCCTTACAGAGAGCAGTTCAGAGATACCAGTAAAGTTGAAAATGCACATGCGCAAGAGACCTGTAAAAGGATGCTCATTGCAGCAGTGTCATAATAGTGAAAAACTAGACACAAGATTAATGTCCATCAGTAGAAGAATGGGTAAATAAAATGTGGCATAATTGTGTGATGAAATGTTTTACAGTAGTGAATAATCAGGAGCCCTATTGCAACAGTAGGATCTCAGAAACAAAGTAGAATAATAAGGCAAGCTGTGAAATTATGTACAGTTAATATTACTTATGTAATTTTTAAAAACATACAAAAGACGGTAAATTCATAGATTAATATATATGTATATGAAAACATACTTCAAAAATAAGCTGGAAGAATGCACACCAAACCAAATCCGTGATAATGGCTACTCAGCAAAAAGGGAAAGGGGAATAGAATGGGAATGGAGGACAAAGAATCTGCATGGCATTTTTTTTTTTAAGACTTGAAGCATCATGAAAAAATATCAACAATTGTCAATTCTGAGTTGTAAATTCACCAGTGTTTATTCTTTGCCCCTTGTAAAAGAGCAGAATTTCTTGAAAACAAAAAAATGTCTAGAAGTGACCCTTTTGGTGGGATGATGACCTATTTTTGTTGGCCCAGAGTACTGTTTTTGAAACCTGAATTTGAAAGAATATATCCCATTTCCAGGTGTGCTTACACTGATTCATTCTCACATTTTGACATATTTTCCTCAGCCACTTATTCTGGATGTTGACTGGTAGATATTACTTCTTTATCACCTCTGCTCTGATTTGATTTCACATACTTTCTACCTTAAAACCATTAAATTTAATGGTTTTAAGGTAGAAACTTTTAATGGTTTTAAGGTAGAAACTTTTCCTTATGCAGTGACACTTTTTTTATTGGGCCCCAGAGATGGTAGGAGGTACACTGTGTAGATCATAAAGTGCAAAAATCAGGCATATGTTGTATATTACAAAGAAATCTTTTATAAGGCATTCCCCTTTTTGAGGCATTTCTAACACATGGTACTTATTCTCATTTAATTAGGTGACATGATGACATTGCTAATGAAGAAAGATACTTTGACGGAAGAGGAAACACAGTTCTACATTTCAGAGACTGTTCTGGCAATAGATGCGATCCACCAGTTGGGTTTCATCCATCGGGACATTAAACCAGACAACCTTTTATTGGATGCCAAGGCATGTGAATAAAGTGAATTATTAGGTTGCTGATTATTTTATGAAGTAATAGAGGTGATTTTGTGATTGGAAATGGGCAACTGCAATTTATATTATTGCTAACCTACATTATTTCATAGACTGATACGGTAGGAGAGAGCTGTGAAGTGAAATGACATCAAGGGAAAACTGGCTGTCTTTTTATCATCTTCCATTTTCTACTCCTTAAAATAATCATCATCAAATATTGATAATTTTACATTTCACCTGTATGAATTCTAAGCTAAGAATTTTTATGATTGCATTTAGAAGAGTTTTTTTTTTTTTTTTTTTTTTTTTGCGGTACGCGGGCCTCTCACTGTTGTGGCCTCTCCCGTTGCGGAGCACAGGCTCCGGACGCGCAGGTTCAGCGGCCATGGCTCACGGGCCCAGCCGCTCTGCGGCACGTGGGATCTTTCCGGACCGGGGCACGAACCCGTGTTGCCTGCACCGGCAGGCGGACTCTCCACCACTGCGCCACCAGGGAAGCCCATTTAGAAGAGTTTTTAATGAGGCTTTTGTCTCTAAGTTAAAAAAATCTATTGATTTTACTAGGTTTTGTCTTTCTTCTTTATTTCCTTAGGGTCACGTAAAATTATCTGATTTTGGTTTGTGCACGGGATTAAAGAAGGCTCATAGGACTGAATTCTACAGAAATCTTACGCACAACCCACCAAGTGACTTCTGTAAGTTTGATTTTTTTGGGGTTAAAGTAGTACAGCTGGTTTAATCCAGGACTGTTGAGAACTGAAGCTTCTCTCCTCCTCACCCCTTAAACCAGCGTATTTTCAATGGATATGTGTGAATTTGTTTTCTGGTAAGAGTTTTTCCCTCGTAATTACAATTCTCTTGTTGAAATTAGCATTCCAGAACATGAACTCAAAGAGGAAAGCAGAAACATGGAAGAAGAACAGGAGACAACTGGTGAGTTGAAGGCAGAATTTTGTGCCCTGGTCCTAAAATCTCACTTGGTATTTGCTTGGTAATTTGGAGCTTCACAATGATTAGTTTTTACTTCATAGCAATGATAGAGCTTGTTCCGGGATCATAGAGTTTTCTTAGTTTCTCTGTAACATTTCTCTGCCTGTAAAGGAAAATGCTGATTTTTACTTTATGATTTCACTTCAGAATCTTTTATCAAGCATATCTACAATTGGTTAATCTGTTTACGAGTACTGGCATTCTCTATAAAACTCACTGAGGTGAGTGTAAATTGTAGTAAATGCCGTATGATTTTCATGTTTCCATTTTCCCTACCTGTCCTGATGCAACAAATGTCATTCAGCATAAGTAAGGTTATTGTGTGCTTCTAAGAACTTCGTAGAGAAAGTAAACAGAAAGTTAACAGAAAGTTTGGCATGTTAACAGTGTTACAATAAAATAGATAAAATAAAATTGGAAAGCAGACTTTACTGCAAATAAACAATGACTGCTTTAATGTGGAACAACACTGTCTACTTTTAACCCCACACGATTCCTCCTCCATTCCTCAGCAAATATTAGAATCATTTGCCCCTTTTCCTCTTTCC
>NW_006770652.1:3716049-3730901 GCF_000442215.2 Lipotes vexillifer
TCTTTCCCTTTATCCTCTTAACTAGGTCCATGAACATTGTCAAGGTTAGGAATGTGCCTTTTGACTTTAATTTCCTAACTTCTTGTACAACGCCTGGTACATATCGACACTCTGTAAATATTTCTTAAATTCAACCAAGTGATGAAGAGAAACTCATTCAGCAGTCCCTCAGGAAGGTAAATAGACTGAAAGGCGAGAGTCTGATACCGTCTCAAAGCAAATAAAATGACCTTTGCATTATTGAGCTCATTCTCATTAGCCCAAGTAAACTTTTTGTGCTTGTAAAACATTTCGGTGTTTTTACAAGTTTTTTAAAATGTTTTGAGCTATGCATTAATGACAGAATCTGCCTTCTACTTTTAAATGTGTCACTTTTAGATCAGATTTTACAACTGAGAAAAGAATTTTAGTATTTCCTACTTTTAAAGGGAAAAATGAATACTGCCTAAGGCTATGGTGGGAATTCTGTACCCCCTGATTACAGAATATTCACACTGATTACTCATGTGCAGGTTTTATTATTCTTGTGACCATCATCATGACTTACATCAGTGTTCCCCAGTGAAGAAACAGAGGGGACTCTTGGTATTTGGGGCAGATTCTTTTAGAACCTGTATCCCCTGCCCGCTCTATGCCAATCATGTCTTCCCCCAGGTCACTGAAATGTCAAAATCTGCTGTCACACATTTTCCACATTTTCAGGTGGCCCTTAGAGTACTACCTGTAGTTGAAAATTATTGCCTTAAAGAAAGTTTTTGTAAGATTTTACATGAATTAAGAATGAAAAACTGCATTGCTTTCTAATGGATAAGCAGTGCCCTGGAAATGAGTTTATAATGAAAATACGTGACGTTTATATAGTAGGCTGTAGTTTACAAACACATTCCTTTGCTTGTTTCATCCTCATATCCACTCTGTTAGGGCAGGTATTATTACTCCAATTTTATGTGAGCAGAAGCTGAGGCTCAGAAAGGTTGAATAACTTGCCTGAGAGCACATTAGTAGTGAGTGGGGAAGCCAGGCCTACTGGGCACAAGCTTTTTATTCTTTTTGGAATGGATTTAGGGCTAAATACATAAATAACATTGTTGAGCTCTTTGGGGGACAGAAATCATATCTTAAATAACAAATTATCTGACTCGGTGCCTATCACCAAGCCTTATACATGATAAACAAGTAAACAAAACAAGTATTAAATGAAAAATTAACTTCTGTATATATTGGTTTTTCCAGTAATGAGCCATACTTGGATCTTTAAAAAAAAAAAAACATTGAGAACATTGATTTGACAAGCTGTTCCTTTGCAGGCATATTCCACAGTGGGGACACCAGATTACATTGCTCCAGAAGTGTTCATGCAGACTGGGTACAACAAATTGTGTGACTGGTGGTCTTTGGGAGTAATTATGTATGAAATGCTAATAGGTATGTTTTATCATTCATTTATGTACATACCATATAAATTTCCTTGAGTGCCACTGATGAACATATTGTAGATATTATGGGCTGAAACATCTGAACTCTTTAAACTGATTTCTGACATCCGCCAATGTTAAATACACACGGATAAATATCAGTGAGCTCTTCAGGGATCCTCTGTCAGGAAGGGGGCATTTAACTGGAACTCCTATGTATCAAAATTGTGTCTGCATGGCCTTTTAGGTAAAAGAGGGGCAGTGCTTTAAATCCTTTATTTTATTGACTTTATTAGCATTTTTATTATAAATGGCTGAATGGTGGTATTTTTTATCGTTAAGCAGAGCACCCAGGGCTATTTTGTTTTTTGTGACACACATATAATAGGTGTAGCATATTTGATCATAAAAGCTCATGAAACTTGTTTTCTCTGATACGTAGGATATCCACCTTTCTGCTCTGAAACACCTCAAGAAACATATAGGAAAGTGATGAACTGGAAAGAAACTCTGGTATTTCCTCCAGAGGTGCCTATATCTGAAAAAGCCAAGGACTTAATTCTTAGGTTAGTAGTTAAATCCCTAGAAGAGTTTGTGGTATCTTAAAACTTCACAGGGACCTAAGAGACTAAATCGCCTATTTCAGCTTTGTGGGAGGAAAAAGACTATCACTGATCTATACAGTCAAAGGCATCAGTAAAGAAAAGGTGTTTTTAAAAAATGCAGACTCTTAAAAGGAATTATGCAGGAAAAAAACGTCAGAGTTAAGAAGAGGGAAGAGGCCTTGTATTATTTCAAAGGTCACTCCTGTTAAAAAACAATGACCTGGGCTTCCCTGGTGGCGCAGTAGTTGAGAGTCTGCCTGCCGATGCAGGGGACACGGGTTCGTGCCCCGGTCTGGGAAGATCCCACATGCCGCGGAGCGGCTGGGCCCGAGAGCCATGGCCGCCGAGCCCGCGCGTCCGGAGCCTGTGCTCCGCAACGGGAGAGGCCACAACAGTGAGAGGCCCGCGTACCGAAAAAAAAACAAAAACAAAAACAAAAAACAATGACCGTATCCCTATTCCCTAAAGAGAAAGGGAAAATAAATTCTTAGTAGCACTTCATATCACAGAAGTCTCTATATGAAACCTTTTCTAAGCACAAGATTCCATTCTGTTTCTCAACTAAGATGAAGTGTTTAGGCTCTGTTGTAAATGGCTGGAAGGAATATAAACTGGGCAACCCATGGAAACAGCCAGTTGGCAGCATATTATACAAAATCTTCAACTGTCTGTGACCTTTGACCCAGCAATTCTACTTCTAGGAATTTCACATATGCAGATAATCAGATGTGTGTAAAGATTTAGGTACAGTATGTTATCTTGATATTGTTTTTTAGTAATGAAAAATTGATAACCTAAATGTTCAACAATAGTGAACTGGCTAAATAAATTGTAGTGTTTCCATGTGTAAATTTTAGAAAATGAAGTTATAGAAAAATATTTAATGACTTTGAGAAATGTTCTAAGTGAAAAAAATAGTCCTAAAATGGTTACTTATTAACACAATATTTTAAAAATTATATTAAAAGACTAGAAGGAAATGGCTTCAGTGTTTATAGTAGTTATGTCTGAGTAGTGCAATTATAGATGATTTCTGTTTTTCCCCCCACATCTCCCACAATAGAGTTAACTTCAGTAAATAGAAAAAAAGACGAAATGTTTGAAATCATGCAAACAGACTACTTTAGATGTAATCTGCATATGATAATTTCTCTGTCTCCATTTTCCAGGTTTTGTATTGATTCTGAAAACAGAATTGGGAATAGTGGAGTAGAAGAAATAAAAAGTCATCCTTTTTTTGAAGGTGTAGATTGGGGGCACATCAGGTATGTTTATAGGCTTTGAGTGGGAGAGGTCTGAGTAAAAACTTTTTTACTAGATTTGGTGATTAATTTTTCTTTGATTCTGCTATAGATTAAATACAAGAAGTAGCACTGTGATAATGTGATAAATCAGTGTTCTCTGGATTATATAAATGAGTGAGACTGTAGTGGCTATAGCTAAATGACTCATTGTATCTAATGTCCACTTTAAGGAAAAAGCACATATTGTGCCCGTTTAGATTTTGATATTCAGAGTTACGTGACGGAGACTGTTCGCACAACAAAGATATAATTACATTTGACTCTATAACCCCTCATTTTTGTCCTCTAATTAATATACCATACTGTGTCTCCTTCATTAATTTGTAAGAATATACAGTCCCTCTTTTGAATATCGTGGGAAAAGTTAAATAATGCAAGTAACTTTTAAGAATTTGTTTACAGTTGTTCGTTGTGAGCATTGGCCTTTACTCAGTCCGTGGCCAAACCACCTTCAGTGGCTCTGGTCTATTCCTCAGACAGCAACAGTTTGGAAACAAGTCTGATCGTGCCGTTTTCTTCCTTCTCTTTGCACTTAGAATAAAACTAAGGATCCTTAACTGCTTTTCAGGATCGTAGGATGTGGCTCTTGCCTCATCTGTACAAGCTGCATCTTGTATGGTCTTTCCCACTTCTCCCACCCCAGGGTTTTGTCATTTGCTCTTCATTCTGACGAAAATGCTCTTCACCTCCCTGCCCCTGCCCTTGCCCTGCCTAGCCAGCCCCTTTCACTTTCAAGACAGCCTATGTGTCCCTTCACTGGAGATCGTCACTGGAGCTTCTATGATATGCTAGGCACTCTATTTGATTATAGCCAATTTGGGGGGATCATTTATGGTATGTCCAGCACTGTTCTAAGTGCTTTATGTGCATTTCTTATCTTATCCTCCTAATAAGCCTGTCACAGAGAAGTAATTTGCCTCTAGTGCCTCAGCTAGTGAATGATCTAGCTAGAACTGCTAACTAGAACTAAACCCAGGCAGTTTGATTCTAGAGTCCTGACTCTTACCTGCTACACTGTATTATACTGTCTATACAACATCTCATTGGGCAGAACTATGATTCCCCCCTGTTACAGCTGGAAAGATGCTTAGAGACTACCAGTCCAGTCTCCTGGTTTTATATTAGGGAACAGTCGCAGTGCCTAAGGTCATCCTGCTAATTAATGACAAGAGATTAGATCTCAGGGCACCAGGGTCTATGCTTCTTTACACTAAACTAATGTAAATTTATTAAGTTAGTACATTAAGTATAAATAGGTTAGAATAATTCTGGGGAAAATATATACATGCTCTTACATAATTCTGTAAACTTTATCACCTAATAGATCCAATAAGTACTTGTTAAAAAAACAGAAGCAATAAAAATTGATAAATTCTTTTAACTGTTTTTAGCATGATAAGAAGGCATTTTCTTGACTTTAGTGTTTTTTTAACCTAATGTCCCTGATTCCCTTAACATTTATGTGACTGAGAAGTTTTTGGATTCAGATTTCATCACAAATGTGTAGTCCCTTCACTCTTTGAGCCCCTTATTTTCCTAAATGACTTGATTTACGGATCCTCTTCTAGAAGAATTCTATTCCTGAATTAATTAGGTAGGATCCAGTCCCCACAATATCTAGGGTACTTTATATAATGATAAAGTTCTTTAAATAAAATCTTTCCTGCTTTCCCTTTCATTAACTCTTATTTTTCCTCTTTAAAAAGACAGCATGAAAAAGTCTTGGTACAAAGAAATAAAAATTCCAAGTAAATGATAATATTTTAATTAAAAAATTATACTCATGTATGAAATCCACTTAACTACAGGTATTTTCAAATCCATAATAAATCTCCTTGGCTCTTCTAATATCTATAGAACAGCATGCAGAATTTGCAGGCAGGATTATGTTTTGGAAAACTGAGTTCAAGAAAACTTACCATGGTTACTCAATACCTTTTTATAGGGAAAGGCCAGCAGCAATCCCTATAGAAATCAAAAGCATTGATGATACATCAAATTTTGATGACTTTCCCGAATCTGATATTTTACAACCAGGTAGGACAATCTACAGCACAATTAACACTATTAAAAGTCTCTGAAGATGATGACATTTTCATTAATGAAATTCCTTTGCTCTTCGTTAATTTTTCTATCTTCCTAGTGCCAAACACCACAGAACCGGACTACAAATCCAAAGACTGGGTTTTTCTCAATTACACCTATAAAAGGTTTGAAGGGTTGACTCAGCGTGGCTCTATCCCCACCTACATGAAAGCTGGGAAATTATGAATGAAGATCACATTCGCTTACAACCCAGAGAACTCAGGTAGCTGCATCACCAGGCTTGCTTGGCGTAGATAACAGTACACTGAAATACTCCCGAAGATGGTGGTGCTTCTGACTACAAGAGGAAATTCTACAGGATTAGGATTTCTAAGACTACTACAGGAATTGGTTGGCAGTGCCAGCTGGCTTTTTTTTTTTTTTAATATTTTATTATTTTTGTTAACTTTATTATATGAAGGTACTGGAATAAAAGAAATGTACATCCCTTTCTAACTGCACTGCCTACATGCGTATTAAGGTCCATTCTGCCTGTGTGTGCTGTGGCTTTATACTGTAACACCTCTAATCAATTCAGGAGCAACATATGTCATTTAAAGCAACATAGGCTAACCTGTAGGTAACACTGCAGTATTGCTGTTTTACTGCAAACCTTATGGGTCTAGATAATCAATAAAAGCCATTAGAACACTTGCCCTATTGGTTTGGACATGTATAGAATATATATGAAGACAAATTCTGTAATGGTTTTAAGACATTTTAAAAAGGAGATACACTGGTTATTTAAAAAATAGAATTTACCATTATGTTATTGCACAAACTCCACAGTAGGGAGTGACAAGTTTATAATAAGGAGGAAGTTTTAACACCTTCACTCAAGCACTCCACTAATATATTTACTTTGCATTCAGAAATACTGATGACCTTTATATACGTAGTCTGTATACTCATAGGGAGATGTACTGTATTATATAAAATGTAAAGTTGCTTTTCTTGTGACAAGAGGACTTCTTTTTTAACAAGAGGACATGGCATTATTTTAATTTGATTATGGTGAGTTGAATTTAAGAAATGACCATGAGGGCTGCTTGTAGAGAACTAGTGTATTTTTATTAAACTATTTTTTTAAACGTCAGACTTCTGATCATGTAAATGGACTTGTAGAGAACAAAGAGCTATTTACTTTGGTTTTCTAGAAAGTTGTTACATATCATGGCTGGTTAACTTTTATTTCTTTCGATGAAAATTTTTCCTTTGATAGTACTTGTATTATTGTGCCATTATTTTCTTATACTCCAAATGTACCAAAGATCCTGAACAGAGTGGATGTTCACAACTGAGGAGAATTTTACTGTCCTGTGGGAATGCTGTCTTCAGATTTTTGATAGAGGCCAGCTCATTCAAGGGCAATATTGTTCATGTTTAGCTACATCACTGTGGCTAATGTAAATGGAATTAAGGAAGTAAATGAAGGCCGGTGGGTTGTGATTAGAGAATAGGTGTGATGATGTCAGCAGCAAATTCTTTGGGTATTTCCCTAAGAATAGAATAGTCTTTTCTAGCTCAACATTTTAATTTTAAAATGACTCTCTGAGGTTTTGGTTTCATCAGTAGTAGTGGAGAAGTAATACTTTATCAAAGAATGGCCTAATGTTTGTCTTAACTGTTAACTGGTGGAATTTTTTTAGATACAACAGTTATCACTATTACAAATGATCTGTGATCAGAATCTAAAATGATAATTTATTTGTACGGATGTTCTTCTTAGTGGGGAAGAATTGCATAGGATCATTATGCAAATCTACAAAAGATTTTATAAATGTCGCTGCTTGCTGGGGAACTCCACAGTGTTTTAATAAGGTCATTCTAGGTTTTTTTCCCTGCCCTGTTCTCCCCTTCCCTTCCCCCCCCCACCCCCGCAACTCCTTCCCTTCCTTCCCTTTCCTTCCTTTCCCTTTCCCTCACCCCACTCTTCCCTAGTGTTTGTTTGATACTTATTATGTGTTCATCTAATAGTTCATCTCCATTTTTCTTATTTGGATCATCTCTCATCTAGGAGAGAGAGCTATTAAAATCCTGGGGTTATCTCAATTTGACTAACTCTGGTTTTTCTAATTATAACTGCCTCTAATTTTAAAAAATCTTTAACTTATGTTTAGTTTTATGAGATTTTTCTCAAACACCTCCCCCATTTTAAAAAACGATATTTTGCTAGTGTGATAGTGAATGGGTAAGATATGGGGAAATTGCAACATTCTCTGGCTCTAATATGGTAACTCTTCTAGTATAAAAAAATTCATTAATTCAAGTTGGAGAGAGAGATTGATATAAAGGAGCTGAGTTTACCTTTTAATTGAATAAGAATAGAGCATTTTAGTTTCCATCTCCTTCATTCTTATTAATAGGAAGAACTTGGGAATAGTTATGGTTTCTTGGCAGTGGAAGGGCAGTTAGGGAAAATTTACTTTGTTTAGAGTCTCATTTTTCCCTGGAGTTAATAGAATGATTCATAATCTTTGGGGTTTCCTCCTCATCAAAAGCATTTCTTAAGTGCCTATCTAAAAGCAATTAAAGACTGTATCTGCCCTTTGGAAGCTAAGAATTTGATTCATGATGCAAATTAGCTAGATGATTTGCGAAGTACCCTTGAGATTGAATTTTCTCTATTATATACTTCCCATATTTCAGGTGAACCATTTAATTTAAATGACAAAACCCTATCTAATCAACTGAGCATAATGACATTTTCTTTAAATTAGACTCTATTTTGAATTAAAGAGTTTTGTTATAAACTGTGTGTTCTTGGTTTTTCTAAGTATATAGAAAGCTTGTATAATTCAGATTTATTGATTTCCTGATTTAATGTAGACTTTGACTTTTTTTATTAAAAAAATAAATAATTTGTATTAAATAATTTGTATTAAAGCAAGTTATGTTATTTTTCTTTTATGATTTTCTTATTAACATAGCTTTAAATCTTTAAATTTATTGAAGCATAGTGCAATCTGAGAATAGGGAATTTCTTATAAGTCAACCTCTTCTGAATGGAATATATATATGATTTAATAAGCTATTAGTTGAATGGAAAATAACAAGTGTGGAATATTCAAAACTTTCTTTGGTTGCTAAGGCTCAAGATAGGATTTCATTTATTTCTATAATAACATACTTTTTCTGTTTTTTTAAACGCCTGTTATCTTTGTGTAAATCTGTAAATCTCAAAATATTTTTAAGTACATTTATTTTTGGTGCTTTATTGTAGAAAACCTTTAGACAATCAACCCCTCAGTATCTACTGGTAGGAGAAACAGCTATCCATCTATCAATGATCTACAAATAAACGAATTGAGATTTTAATCAGTAGAGAGGTCCCTGCCCACCAAACACACTCTCTCTTTGAATTGCTAAGACTGAGAACATTCAAAATAACCGTTTTGCTACAACCATGATTATTTCATCTTGTCTTTATTTACATTTTATTTTCTCTATAGAAGTGCACTTATTTCTGGAAACTTTTAATGAAACAAACACTTGGAACAAATATAAGTACAAGACACTTAGGACTACTAGAGATATTTTAGATTTTTATGAAAAAAAATTAGGGAGATATTGCTGTTTTAAAAAGGTCTGAAATAATAAAAATAGATCTTAGTTATTTTTTTAAAGCAATATAAATTATTCAGTTGTCTGGAAAAATAATCACCAGGCTATCAAGTTCTGTCTTCAGTTACTGAGTTTCAAAGAAATGTTTTGGTGGCATGAGGCCTTTTTCCTTGACAGTAAGAAAAGAATAAAAACTATGTTTATAATATTTCTGCTGGTGAGGTTTTTTGGTTATATTTTCAAGTTTTGAGATAGGTGTTATCCAAAACTCAAGAAAGACTATTTTGTAAATGTATCCAACTTTTATACTTAAAGATTACATCAAGAACAAAATAAATATTTTAAGTTTCAATTGTGTTTAAACAATTAAGATAGTTATACAGGTTTATATACAGCTACCCCACCCACTAGGCCAAAACCAATTGGCAGGCAGAAGTGAAATCTAAAATGCCTCAAAATTAAATTGAAAATGCCTCAAAATAGTATGGAAACGAGTGATATAAGTGCCCCAGGTACCCAGGTACCACCACATCTGTCCCATGGGAGACACTGATCATTGATCATGATGCTCTTTCTGCTGAGCTCAGAGGGAGCCAATCAGAATCCTGTTCATCCTAGTTGTGCTCCCAGCTGTTCCCTGACTGACATTATTTCAGTAATGCTGTTGTTAAGACAAAACGGTGAAAACATTGAGTATCAAAATTTGGACGCTGGAGCAAACTTGGACTCCTCTCTACATTTACCTTCTTTCAAAAGCATCTTGTGATTAAAAACTTACATTGGTGTAAAAATGCTCTCACCTTATTCTATTAATCTGTGAAATAAAATAATTACTATCATTTTACAGGTGATGAACGTGAAGCTGAGCGTGACTTATCCAAACAGGTAATAAATTGCTCTTGGATCAAGTCCAGTCTGCTCCCAAATCACAGAGCATGCCTCATTGCAAATTACCTCGTATGCTTCTAGACCTCAGAAAAACACATGGGAAGCAAGTGACAGAGTTGTCACTTTGGGTGCTTTTGACTGCAAGTATCAGAAGATGAAAGTAAAAATGGTTTCAACAATAAGGAAAATGAGTATCGTGTAAAACTAAGACACAATATAGGGACCTTCCAGAGTAAATTTAGGATCTCAAAAAAATCATCAAGAATATAAGTTCTTTTCATCTTTCTACTTTGTCATCCTCATTGTGTTGGATGTCCTTGGTCTTGTTTTCTTAGAGGGGCTAGATGGCCACAGGGAGCCTAAGCATCAAATCCTCACACAACAAGTCTTTAAAAAGAGAAACTACTGCTTGTTCATCCTCTTTTTAAGAGCAAGGAAAATCTTTTCCAGAAGCATTCTAAGCAAAGTACCCCCCCCCACACACACACACCACATTTTGTTGGCCATGATCATGTCATCCATCCCCTCCTACAACAGTACCTAGCCTGGTGACTGATTTAAAACTAATCAGGATTCACATCCCTGGTGCCCGAGTGAGGCTCCCCTAAAGCACAGGGCTACGGGATACCAGACCCAAATTGGAGTTAACCTCCAAGATACTCAAAAGGGTGCCACAGGTTTATAGCAATGGTTCTTACCTGAAGTCATTTCATCTGGATTTTGTTGCTGGTTCTGCCACTGCCTATGTGTAAACCGAAGGCTGGTCCATTAACGTCTTTCTTGACCCATCTAAAATAGGAATACTGAATACCACTGTGCTAGACCATGGCTCAGCTACTGGGACCCCAGGTTGCTTGTCCTTCAGAGAACCAGGAGTACGGGTGGGTCTCTGGACATCATTCAAACAATGGATGTTTGGCCCAGTGATCAGGGCTTGGTCTTTTTAGTGCTATTGCCATCCCTGCCAGCTGCTATTCATCTCCTCATTGGTCCATCTCCCCCAAAGCTGTTGTATCAGTATTAGGGATCCTCACCAACTTACTTCCCTTCAAGATCCAGCCAAGGGTGGACCTAATCACTGTTGGTTCAACTGCTTTGTCTAACTTGAGAAGATGGGCTTTGGTGACTAGAAATCAAGACATTTCTCAAGGGCTTCCCTGGTGGTGCAGTGGTTGAGAGTCCGCCTGCCGATGCAGGGGACACGGGTTCGTGTCCCAGTCTGGGAAGATGCCACATGCCATGAAGCGGCTGGGCACGTGAGCCGTGGCCGCTGAGCCTGTGCGTCTGGAGCCTGTGCTCCGCAACGGGAGAGCCACATCAGTGAGAGGCCCGCGTACCGGAAAAAAAAAAAAAAAAAAAAATTTTCAGGAGACTGCTAACCATTACAAAGTTATCTCTGAACTTACATTCCTTATCAAACCCTTAAACATAGGCTGACTTTTAAGTCTGTCAAAGGGAGAAATCCGTAACAGAAAAGGGAAATTGTCCTTTGCCTTTCCTGTCCTCTTGGGTAAGACAGTCATGAGCAGAACTTGAAGAACCCTCCTGTACAGTTCTGTACAATATGGGGAGGATTGAGGAGGACCTGGGGCACCATACTTACTTACTGTAAGACTGTCCAAAACCTGCAGAAGTAAAACTTAGTTTAGCTTTTGACACATACATACACAAATACATAATCTCTAAGGGGGAAATCCATACATAAAGAGATGTCCGCACAACTATTCCCTCTTGTCCTAAGTTTTGTTCTCCCTGTATTTTTCTAGAAAGTTTAGTTTATTACTACTTCTGTCCTCTGGCTTTTGTAGAAATACACACACAAGTTATCCCTTGCGACAACCTAGCCTTAAGAAAATTCATTTTTGACAAGTTGAAGCAATATTTCCTGAAGTAAAGTGCTCAGAGCAACTATTTCAAAATCAACTAGGGTGCAAATTCGAAATAAGGATGGAGTGTGTCTCACCCCAGACCTACTGAATCAGAGTTTCTGGGGTGGGTCTGAACTTCTGCACTGTCTCATTCCAACTTGGGGAACTACTGAGCTAAAGGAAAAAGGGCACTGGTTGGACTTTTCTAAAATGAAATAATGCCTGCCTCATCGATTGTTGTGAGAACATCTATATGAAGTAACGGATGCCCAGTAGGTGACATGCAGCAGTCAGCCCTTACAGTCATGCCTGGCACAGTGTAGGTGCTCTATAAGCATTTGTGAACAAATGAATTAATAAATAACTGCATTTTGTGGGCGGCCCTTCTTTCCCTCCTAAGGCCAATCTCAAAATGTTTTCACTTTTAATAAAAACATAAATCAACTCCAAAAGCACTGAAAAGGAATGTATCTCTTGCTAAAGTTGTTATTTTACAGGGAAATAATGTAAGAAAGTTTGCATTACACAGTGAATCTTTCTCAGATTTCCCTCCCTGTGGCAGCTGCCACCACCTCTTTTCCTCTCTCTCATGAGCATACCCTCCTGCAATTACCTTCTCTGCTGCTCCCCTCCACAGGCCAAGCCCAAGCCAATCTTTCCCATTCCAGAAGCCCACTTAGAGGCCCATCTATCCCTCTAAGCACATTTGGCACCCCTGTTTCTCCTAACTGCACTCCCTCTCATCAACCTGCTCAGCAAATCCAAGAATCTTCCCCAGTATTCACCCTCCATAAAATGCTGGGGGTTGGCAGAGTGATGGGGAAGAAAGGGTAGTTTTAAATATTAATAATTTATTTCCTCAGTCACTTGGGAGCTCATTAATGGGTAGTTATTTACTTTTATGCATCACTGGAGATGGTGTCTTCAATTTAACTACACTCTGAAGCAGGTGGATTTCTTTTTTGTCCTGGACCAACAGAAATATCTAAGTGAACTTTAAAGGGTACCCCAAACTAAATTACATTGTTACAATCCCAGCAGGAGGCTGACAAGAATAGGAATTTATAGTGTGTGAGACACTGGTTCCTAATGCCAGTCCTGTTCTTGCCTGAGTACTTGGCAGTGAAGCAAATTACTGAACAAACTTAAGTTCCTCCTAGGATTAGCAATAATTCCTAAAGAGCAAACCTATTCCTGGGCTTTTGTCAAGGAAACCACATTGACCAGAAGAAACTATACCATGCACTGTACAAGTTATGTTCCAAATCACTTTTCTTACATTTTGCCCGAGGACAAAATGTAAGAAGAACAATAGTTGGAAATGAAAGATGAATTTCCCATCCATCTGTCAAGATATTGTGTGACTGTCTATTTCTGTCTTATCCTAGGAGGTATAACCACTCTTGAAAAAAAAAAAAATCATGCCTTAGAATGTAAAGCTCCAGAGCAGAAGGAAAAACTAGAAAGTAGAATTTGAACTTGAACTGTTGGGGGAACACACGTTAAACTAAGAATGATTTGCCCCAAGGAATCCGGTGGGTCTGTTCCCCTTGTGTGTTATACTTCCTGCTATCATGTTTAGGTTCTGGATTCTTTTCTCTTGCTCTCAGGCTTTTGGTGGAAGTGAATCAACATTTCTAAGAAATGAGGACTGCAGTGATTCACCGGCAAGCTTATAAGGCCACTATGAACTCCTAAGGAGATCTGAATTTTACCATCTGGCTTCTACCATCTACTGAGTGATCCTGGCCAAAATACTCATTTCTGAACTTCTGTTTGCCTACCGAGAAGACAAGAATTATAGGTGTTCAACCACCTCACAAAGGTTGTTATGAGGCTCACATGAGATGATAAAGGGAAAAATGCTTTGTAAGCAAGAGTGTATACACAGTCTGTACTGTACATTGTAACCAGGATCCTAGCAATTCCACTTCACCATTAAGGTGGCACTGAACATGTGTGGGTCTAAGAATGTCCCCTTAGCCTCCCAGTCTTGGAAAACCACCTCCGAACAGTGTACACTTGTCTGGAAAGCCAGGGTTTGAACGCGTTCAGGGAAACCTAGGCCAGATTGCAAGAGTTATCTGCCAGGCTCTGTGTGGAATTTTTCTTTCTGAGCTGACAACATACGTTGGTGTTGGTGCATTTGGGGTAGAGTTCCAAGTCAAGGCTTGGGCTGGGATGTTTCAAGAATGGTTTTGATTAGGGATGTGTCTCGCTGTGTGTTACAGAGAGCAGCTTCTCCTTTCACCTCCAGCAGGATAAAGTCCCCGTGCCCACCTTAATCGCAACAGTTTCTCCGGGTCTTGCCTATTTCCGTCGGGAACATGCGTCCAATGCCCCCGCCAGGTTCGGTCCTAAGTAGCCCTCAGGACACAAAAAGCAACTAGTTTCTACGCTGTAATGAAGAGTCCTGGTAGGAAGACTAATAAATTTAGCCTGGTTGATGCAAAGCTTTGGTGTTTTCTCGGCCGTTCCTTTTCTCCACTACCTCTACTAGACAAACTGTGACCAAGTAAAAACCTAGGGTCCCGTGGGCGGGGAGCGAACCAGCGTATTCGGCATATGATGAGGGGCTGTCAAGTGATCCGCAAAGGATCTTGCTTCTGGATTCACAACACCCGTTGCAGTATCCCAAAGGGCTTCCTTGGTGACCCCTCTCTGTCATCGTACCCTCGTCTTTGCAGCTAAACCCTTCCACGGCAGAAAAGAGAAGGGGCCGGAGAAGTCCCCCTTCCAGCTCCCCCCGGAAGCCCCTCCCACGCACACCTACGCCCCCGGCCCCGTAACCCCCGCCATGCAATGATTTGCATCCATCCTTTACCTTTTCCCCCCAAGGGAAACAACTCCAACCTCCGGAATAGGCAGACGACTGACCTGAAAGTGATCGGGGAAACCTGTTTTAAAGAGGCCGGTTCCCAGAAAACCTCAAGGGGCTTTGTCGCGGGCCTCTACGCACTTTACCTCCTGCCGCAGGGGTCGGCGGGGCGGGGCGGGGCCGCCGTGGCTCCGCCCTGCGCGCCGTCTCTTTCTCCCGCCCCCGGTCCGGCGGCGCCCAGACCCCCGCGAGCGGGCGAATTCCCGCCGCACGTTCCGCCGACTCCGCTGGCCGCGCGCCTGGGG
>NW_006770652.1:3730968-3744011 GCF_000442215.2 Lipotes vexillifer
TCCGCTGGCCGCGCGCCTGGGGACTGCAGTGGCGGCCGCCGCGGCACCGGGCAGAGCCCCGCGTGTGCCCGCGCCCTCACCCCGGGACCGCCGCCTGGGCCGGCGCAGGGCGAGCCCGGGGCTCTCCATGCTGCCGGCCCGGGGGCTGCGGAGTCGGCCGGGTGGCTCCTGCGATGGCGACGGAAGAGGAGAAGGCGGCGAGAGGTGAGGCTGCGGGCGCGTGGCTCCAGCTGCGGGAGCGGCGCCCGTGCGCTAGGGGCGCCCGGGCCGGGCTGAGGGGCAAGCGGCCGGCACTGCGACGCCAGGTGGGCGCACTTTGCGAGGGTGGCTGTCCTCCGGCCCGACATCACCTGCGATGGGCTCCGGGGCCAAGGTCGTCCCTTGCGGTCCACGTGCGGTGCGTCGCCCCGCGCATCCTCCCCGAGAGCGGGAGGCGGGGAGTGACGCCCGCGATCGCCGCCGGCTTTCGGACTGCCAGCAGCCCAGTTTCTTGGCCCCGGGCCGGACGTGTCGGCGAAGGTGAGCTGGCGAGGGACCATCCACCCTGTGATGGCGAGCAGCCTGCCCCCGCTCACCACTGGGCGTTCACTTCGCCGTCTGCAGGGACTGCTGTGCGGACTTCTTAGATTTCGTTTTTTCCCGTGTATAAACCAGTTGCCAGCAGCCATTAAAGGAGCTCGGGCTCTGCGAGCCTATCCCCTCTGAACTGGAAATACTCACTTCTGTTCCCTTCTTCAAAAACTGCCCAGCGGCAGACGAGCGCGGCACTTCTTACTCTCGAAAACCACAGATTGCACCGCAACAGCTCTCTGTCAGCGAGAGGCGGCTCTTGTGCCACTACAGCTTTAGGAAAGCCATCAGTGGAATTGGTTTGTTTCGTTTTATATTCTTTGGAGTTTTTGTGACTTGAGCTGGAAGCGTTGCTACGTCCTTTTCCTCTCTCTGGTATTCACTGGCGGTCTCTTCCGTATGACTACTCATATAATTATGGGCTGATCATAAAATATTTGTTACTTAAGACGAACAGGAGGCAGGGAAAAAAAACATAGAAATAGCTAAAGGAAGACTGGCAGAGAGAAGTTCAGGGAAGCAGTTTATTAAATCTCCACTTTCCTTTTGGGATCTTGTGATGAGTTTAGATTCTTCTCTGAAATACAGCATCATGAGAAGAGGTGCTTTTGAAAAATCTAATACAGTTGTGGGGATTTGGATCATGCGGAGATTTCTAAAATTCTGTCATGTGAATATTTGAAGTCTTTCTGGACGATATGAAGATGTGAGTAAGCACTGGTTTGAAAAGAGAAGGCGGTATGCATCGTTCTAAGCTCAGACATCCTCTCTGCTCTGGCTGTGACTGAACTCTGCCCTTTACTCTGTCACCTGGGTTAAGTTATTGCTATTTAGCCTTAGTTTCTTCATCTGTAAAATGGGGATAATTATAGTATCTGTCTTTTAGGATTGTGACGATTAAATGAGATATGAATATATTTAAATACCTATAAAGTGCTTAGCTCAGTTCTTGGGAAATAGTAAGTACGCTGTAAATATTAGCTTAATATAGTTATTAATTTACAGCTTCAATTTGCTTTGTGAAAGTAATGAATCTCGTTTAGTCTATTAAGAAAGTGTTGTTGCACACAAGCTGAAATTGGCCAAATTGAAAGAATATTTGGGCTTTTCTGAAAAAAAAGAGTTGTGAAATTATACCTACCAATTCAAAACAGGGCTTTCACCAGGTAAGTCTTATGACAAGTATCTGGACAAAGTTTACCGATATTTAGCTGAATACCAGATGTTAACTTGGGAGTGATCAACACTAATCTTTCCTAGGTAAGAGGAGCAAAGTTTCCATGGGGGCCAGAAGGGCCAGGATTTATTGAGGTCCTATTATGTACCAGGCATTTCATGAGGGAGACCTTCTGTGGCCTCACAGCAGCCCTGTGATGTAGGATATATTATCTCCCTTTCATAGATGAGGTGAGAACACTGAGGCTGTAGCCAGAAATTGACAAACCTGAAGTTAAAATCTGTGACTACTGCCTGGGCTGCTCTTTCTTTCCTGTCTGGCTGGATGGTTGATGAGCAGTGTGCTCACTTCCAGACACCCTCTTTATCTAAAGAGGGAGAAAAAAAATATTGTTACAAGTTCTCCCATTCCTGGAGAAGAAAAGTGAAACAAAACAGAATTCTCAATGTCAGAATCCAGGGCCATGGTTTTTTTCCCTGGCACAAAATCCTTGCAGATTCCTTTTTCCTAGGCAATTTGACATTCAGGCCCTCACGGTAAAATAAAAATCTGGGAATTCCCTGGAGGTCTGGTGGTTAGGGCTCTGCCCTTCCCCTGCAGGGGCCACGGGTTCAATCCCTGGTCAGGGAACTAAGATACTGCATGCTGTGCAGCGGGGCCAAAAAAAAAAAATCTAAGACTGGTGTATGGAGAAACCTCCCCATGGTTTGGTTCCACTGCTGAAAATACTGGGCGCCTGGTTTTGAAGATGGCCACCAAAAATCAGCTGGTACATAATTGCCTGCTCACTTGTTTTTGACAGGCTTATGGTAAACACCAAGATTAAGCAAGCTGTCAAGTGCCTGGGCGTCCTCCTGGTAACTGATTCCAGAATCCTTGGAGTTAGGAAGCAGGCAATCTTGGGGGAGCAGCACATTTCCCACAACTGACTGCCAGACTTGCTCTTCGGTCTAGGCATCTGAGGGGCAGCTTTCTCACCTTCCCTTCCCTCCACCCCTATCTTTTACCGTCCCATGTTCTCACCTGTGATGTTATCAGACCCAACTCTTTTGAGGTGGAGTTGTTATAGTGGCTTAAGTTCATTTCTGTCATTCGTGACATCAAAAGTCATGTCTTAATCAACTTTGCATAAACTCCTTTTCCTGGCCTAGATCCTTAGGCAAAGTTTCAGCCTGACGTGCATTACTCAGGATAAACCAGGATGGACTAAAATTACTTTTCACATGTTTTAGGTTAAGGAAAGAGAGAGGAAAGGAGTGAAGGGGGAGGAGGAGGGAGGAGACGAGGGGTGGAGTAGAGAGAGGAGGAGAGAGAGGGAAGTAGCCGGGGAGAAAGGGTGCAAAGGGGAGGAGGGGATGGGGCCCTGGGGGAAAGGGGGGAGGGCTGAGGAGGGGTGCAGGTGAGGAGAGATGGGGGAGAGACGGAAGCGAGGGTAGGGACTGCCACCCATCAAAGTTTGACTGCAGGAAAAAAAAAAAGAAATTTAATGTTTAAAATATGTGGGAGGGCTTCCCCGGTGGCGCAGTGGTTGAGAGTCCGCCTGCCGATGCAGGGGACGCGGGTTCGTGCCCCGTTTCGAGAGGATCCCACGTGCCGCGGAGCGGCTGGGCCCGTGAGCCATGGCCGCTGAGCCCGCGCGTCCGGAGCCTGTGCTCCGCAACGGGAGAGGCCACAACAGTGAGAGGCCCGCGTACCGCAAAAAATTAAAAAAAATAAAAATAAATAAAATATATGGGAAAGCCAAAATATTCGTAAATACAGTGATTTCAGTGTACTTTTTTCCTTGTGGAAAGACTTCCTGGTTCTAAAAAGCATGATCTTTTTCTGTGCAGTGAACATTGATTAGAGAGCATCCTTTCGAAACCTCTCCCTTTACATAATGTTCAGGACATCATAGACAAGGTGACAACATTTCATTCTATAGCCCTGATTTCAGTTGCCCCATTGAGCTGAAGACCTCCAGATTTCCACCACGACAGCTGAGTAACGCAGGTGCCTGGGATCTGGGTCAGCATCAGCATCACCAGGGGCTCAGTGAGCCAGGTGCCCCGCAGGACACAAGTGTACCTGAGCCATCTGCCTTTGCTTTGAGACAGTGATTTCTTGCTCTGGTTTTTGCAAGTCTGCTGTATGGAGTGGCTCCCCACAAATCTCAGCCCTCTGTACCCCCTGCTTCACCCAGTGCCTCTCTCCTTCCAGGCGGCAGGAGGCTCTGAGAACTTAGAAGAACCTACAATTTAAGCTCTTAGTGGAGCTGCGACCCCAGGTGAAAGATGTTCTCTGCAGTAGTGTGTAGTGTTTCTGGATAGTTCCTGACAATTTATGAAGCACTTGGCTGTACACACTCCCTGCCTTGTTTTCTTCTCTTACTCGGGTGAAGTCACATTTACTTGTCTCTGACACGTAGTGTTATATCACTTTAGGCTATAATATCTCATTTACCCAGCCTCCACTTTTTAACCTTAAAATATTTTAAAACTAACTAAAATATTGAAATCAGTCCAGTTATATAATGTTAAAATTCTCATTTGAAAATACTTAAATGTTGGTTGGCATGATAAGAAATTTGTCATTTACCTAAGTGAATTACCGGTATTTCGTTTCTCTAAAGTCTTTAATCTTATGATTTAAATCTCTAGATAGTATCTTTACAGAGAGAGAAAAACAAAGAAGACTGAAGGAAAAGGACATAGAGACTCATTCTTCCTCTCAACATGGTTTGCATGATAGGATACTTATAACTGAGGGTCAAGATGATTGCTATAAAGCAGCAATTTCCAATACATTCCAAATGTTTTACTTACAATATTTTATTAATATTTTTACTTAGGTAAGAAGTATGCTTTACTGTATATTCTGAGCCTATGACAGGGAAAGTAGAGAAGCATCCATCGACTTTCTCTTCCAAAACATCTCCACTGTGTCTCCCTTACACATATTAGACTCAGTTATGTGCCTTTCCCCATACGGTTTAAACGGTCCCACGTCCAGGCCTCTGCTTAGGCTGTTCGCTGCTCCTGGACTGTCTTGCCCTCCCTCCAGATGGGCCTGTAGGAGTCTTGAGGGCTGAGCTCAGGAATCACTATGTTTCATCTGCCTGTGGAGCAGAAGATCTGGTGTAGGAAAATCAGCACAAGCCTTGGAGCCAGGCCACTGGGAATGTGAGTGCGAGTTTATATACTAGCTATGTGACCTCGGCCAAATTATTTAACTTCTCTGAGCCCCAATTTCCTCATCTATAGAATGGGGGTTAAAAATTTACCTACCTTGGAGAGTTATGGTGAGTTAAATGAGATGATTCCAAACTGTGTAGTGAAATCTGATGTTCAACAAATGATTTTTCTTCTTCTGCTCATGAACCCTTCCCAGAACTTCCCCCATCCCTAGATGGAAATGATTCTCCCCTTCTATTTCCACACTGTAGATTTTGGTGTGCCTATGAGAACATTTGTGCCTGCTTGCCACGGCGTATGTACGCATCTTAGCTCCATCCTTGGGTGGCACATTCCTAGGAGAACAGGGTTGGTTCTTGATCATCTTTACAATCTTCAACTCCTTGTACCTATTAAGCACCTAATCAAGTTTTATCAATTTTAAGTGAATATCGGTTTGAGGTACAGGCAGGGCTGGTTCATTCATAAAGTATCCATTCAGTACGTACTTACTACTGTTCTAGGCAAACAGAGATAAAGAAATGGATAAAGCAAGCAAAAGGGTTAAAGAGCTTACAAGATGTATTAGGCGAGGTGAAAAGCCTGATGTGTCGTATAAGATAGACCTTAGCAAAATCCATAGTTTAACTGCTAGGAGTGAGCCTCCTCACCCAAAGTTGGGAAAAATTATATCTAGTTTGTGGGGGAGGGACTCAGAGAAGGCTTTTAGAGAAGAGGTCAAGTTTAGTATTGGTGACTAGACAACTCTTGTGGAGGCAGCCCAGAAGAGGGTCCTCCAGGACAGAGACTAGGCATGGATATGGAAAATTGTCAGTGATGTGCTTGGAAAAACTGATGCTAAGATCTTTTGGGTCTGGCCAGGAAAAGTGGAAAAGGAAGAACTGACCTGTCATCTTGCTAGTGCCACCAAGGGCTTCCCCTCCCACGCCTGTGATGCGGCAGGACAGTTGACACAGAAAGCCTGAGTTACAGGCTGGTGATTTGCCTTCTCTCCAAAAGGAAAGATCCATGCCTCTTCTTTTTGGTCCCTGGCCAGCAGGAGAGCTTTTGTATCACCCTGAAAGGCTACTTGTGGCATATTTCTGGTCAGAAAGAAAAAAATCAGAGGTCTTGGTTCTTGGCAGATGATTAGTTGTATGGTCTTAGCCTTCACTCCAAGTGCACCTGGGACACTACTTTCTCTCATTCTCTTTTCCCTGAAAAAAAGTAGCTGCTTATATCTTTAAATCCATTTCACATTCTTTCTTTTGAAAAGCCTCACTAGTGCTATTTCATTTATTCCCATTGCAGCCAGTTGAGAAGCAGGTTTCTGGACTTGTACCATCTGTTCAATGTAATGACCTATGTTGTTCCACTGTCCCCGTCACTGATGTGCCCCTCCTATGGACATGTGCTCCTGGCCTGCTCTCAGACCCTTCCCATGCAGCTGCACGGGACAGGGCTGCACCAGGCTCTCAACCTTGACTTCCAAAACAAACAGTGAAGGTTTATAAACCAAAAGGAATCCATTGCCAGGCAAGTCAGAACATGTTCCTAATGTGAAAAGAGCACTCCTGGAAACACCTGTGTGTGATAACATCAGAAGATGTTCTTATTTTGATTCAGACGCCGTGCAGAGCATCTCTGGCTTAGAAGTTACTTGAAAGCAGAAGCTCTTATATATATATCAAAATACCTCTGCATCTTTTTTTCTTAGGAGAGGAGAATATAGGGAGAAGAGATTGTTGTTAAGCCTAGACGGTACCAAAGCCTTATGTATTTTATAGAAATACAGATTGTAAAAGAGAGATCAGCATACCATGAGCAGAACTGAAATTGAACGCTTTTCACAGCAGAGATCAATATATGTTTAAAGGCATAGAAGATAGTGAAGATTAGTAATTGTTTTGTCAAAATCTAGAGAATAGTTTTTACTGAAAAAGTTGAACGCAATCTCCGGCTCTACATTTGTCTTTCTTCCCAGCTCCCTGGTTGGAGTATTGGATTTCCTCTCTGAGTTACGTGGTACCCAGAGGTAGGCAGTACTTACACTACCAGGAAGACAAACCATATTGCATTGTAGGGAGTCCATCTCTTCTGGAATGAGTCATCCAGGCAACAACACTGACCTAGAAAAGAGAGACCAGACTCAATTTTCCAGGCATCCTGGGGCTAGTGGTTTCTTTAGGACAATTCTCTTTTCTTTACTTTTCAACTTGAATTCAACTAGAGCTTTTGGCTTGTCAGTTCCTTTCAGCAGCAGTAACCATTGCCACCTCTGGGACATGTGGTCGCAAGCCAAGCAGTCTGATCTTAGAAGGATGTTCGAATTCACACCTCAAATTTTAGAAGACATCTAGGCCGAATTCTTTATCAAGAGGTTTTAAAATAATTTTTTGTTAGCTATTCGTTTAGGAAGAGCCCAAAGGCAGCTTTAGATTCTGATCATTATAACTATGGTATGTTATCCGTAGATAATATTAAAGTCATAAATGTCATGTTGGGTTTTATTACTTTTAAAACTCATATTGTGTTTCAGTTTTAGGACTTTAGCGTTTTCCTGTTGCAGTGGCAGTGCTTCCCCCCCCCACCCCCTTTTAAAGGGTCTCCTTCTTTCTAGAATAATCACCATTGGGTGAAGAGGTACACAGATATTTTTGTGCACACTGACAAATTTCTTTTTCCCAAAGTTAACTGAAGGTGTCTTACTTTGTTGACACTTTGGATGTGAGGAACCATGATATCTTTTATAGGTTCTGTATCGAATTTTGCATATCAAAATCATGATAATAGCCTACATCGTGTTTCCTATGTACTGATAACCTGCAAACGTTGTGTTTCCTGTGTGGCAATGCTGTGGGGTAGCCCATCAAAATCTAAATATGTTTCTGTGACTTTTGAACAAACCTGCTGATATTGAAAATGCTGAACCCTGCATTCTTATGCATGAGGATCAATCAGGCCTGGACCAGGTTAGGGGAATTTTCTGTCTCAGTGTGGAACAAATTCTGAATGAACTGCTTTTTCTTGCTTTTGCCATCCCTGGATTAGGTTATAATGCCTCTGAAAGATTGGCCGTTTCTGCAACAGTCGTCGTCAGGGAAGCATTCTTAGGTGCTTATATCACTCTGATTATATTCTGCATCATAACCGCGTGGTTTCCTGTGACTCCGATTTCCTTAAGAGTCATTCTGAGTGTTTCTTTTCCCCCTTTGCCCCACTTCAAAAGCTTAACATGGATCATTCTCACTTTTTGGCTCTTCTAAAGAGTGAATAATTCTTAACCTTTATTGAGGATTTACTCTGTGCTAGTTGTCTAAATGCTTGACATGGTATGATTCACGAATCTTCAGCAAATCTGTATAGTTGGTACTATTATTGTTCCACGTTTCTGAGGAAGAAATTGAGACACAGATTTTAAGTACATTGCCTGAGGTAAAGTTTGCATAGTAAGTAGCAGAACCAGGATTTGAACCCAGGCAGACTGGCCTCCAGAGCTTTTATCCGTTTCTTCAAAGCTAGACCTCTGGATGAGGTGCCATTTCTGTGATGTTCTGATGTCTAAAACTGAACTTCTGTTGGGAGGGAGTGTGGAATACTGGCCTACTTTTGGCTTTGGAAGAATGTGAACTCTTTCACCTAATAATTGTGTGATCTTTGGCATGTGTACCAGTCGAGGTTCAACCAGAGGAGCTGAACCAGTAGGAGATATGTATATTAAGAGATTTATTACAAGGAATTGGCTTATGCAAATGTGGGAGCAAGCCAGGCAAGCCTGGAATTCGTAGGATGGGCCATCAGAAAAGGCAGACTGGAGCTCTCAGGCACAGACCGAAGCAGCTGTCCGTAGGCAGAGTTTCTTCTTCAGGGAAGCCTGAGCTCTGTTTTTAAGGCCTTTCACGGATTAAATCAGGCCCACCCATATCATCTAGGATAACCCTAGATAACCCTAGCCCTACTCTAACCCTGACCCTAATCTAGGACAGTCACCCCTATTAATGTCAACTGATTATAGAGTTTAATCACATCTACAAAATACCTTCAACAGCAACACTTAGATTCGTATCTGACTGAGTGAATTGAGGACTGTAGCCAGCCAAGCTGACACGGCAAAAAGACTGTGGCAGCGAGTTACTTCATTCCTCTGAGGCTGTTTCCTCGTACACTAAACCGTCGCCATAGGGCTGTTGTGAGGATTGTACGAAGTAAGGTATGTAAAGGTCACGGTGCCTGGCATGTAAAGATTCAGAACAAGATTATTTAATTGGTGGTGGTGGTGGAAGTGGGGATGCTGACAGCAGCAGCAGCTGTGATCTCGCCCAGCATAGTGACTTAATCCCCTTTTCTATCACTCTCCTGACCAGTCTGGTTTACTGCAGGGAGTGCTGCCTAACTGATGTTCCTGCCGAAAATCTCTTCTCATCCGTTTATTTTCTCAAGACTATATTGGAGAGTCAAAGTAGCTCACTACTCTCCATCTTTGAAAAAAATGTCTTACTGCAATCCAGACCCACTGTGTTTATAGCTTTCCTCAGTATATTACTGCAGTAGTGTAACTCCCTCCCCCAAAAGCGCTACCCACCGCTTGCTTGCTAAAAGCTTGTGGGAGGGAGGACTGCCTTCCCTAGTGGCATTGAGTGCTTTTGTTTTTGTTTTTGTTTTTGAATTTCTGTAGTGATTGAGAGTGGGACATGCGTGAGAACTGTTTCTCCAAAAGAGGCTATTGTATTTAAGTTCTGTTTCTTTTATTGAAACTGTAGTGTAACACACAGCTGGGCATCTTGTTTCACACTCTGAGCCTCAGTTTCCTCAACTGTAAGGTGAGTGAATTGGACAGGGTAATGTCTTTTGTTCCCTTTCCCTCCTCTTAACCTTTTATTGCAAATTAAGAAAATCAGGTGTATATTTTTAGGGTTTTATATTTTATAGTAATTTTTATCTTTTTGAGCAAAAGTTGTTTGTTTTTTTCCAGATCAAAACGGATACTTAAAAGGCAGTACTTCTGAATATAGGTCAATCAAACAGTAGTTGAATCAAATAGTAAATAATTGAATCAAATAGTAAATAAAGAATTAGCCAAGAGAATCTTCCACTTCCCCACTCTATCAGATGAGAAACAGCTCGTTAACAAATGAACGAACTTAGGAACTGTTAAAAGTCTACAGGAATAACATCTTTGGCATTGAATGTCATACAGCAAGCGAGTGGGCTGTGAACCTTAACATTTAAGATCACGTTCCAGATTTTATTCACTGAAATGCGTAAATGATGCCTTTTCCCAATAATTTGTCCTTTTTTTCCATTTCACCGCACCAGCAGCAGCACTCAAGCCTTTGGTTAATACCTGGTAGAATCCCAGGTATTACAGGAGGATCGATCAGATTTCCAGTTCCATGAAGGAGCGGTCTCTGGTCACCATCATATTCTCAGCCCCTACAGTATGGTGTGTGCTTCATAGGAGCTTGATGAGTATGTACTGATGGCACGATATGCAGGATGTCCAAGGGCCACAGCTGACAGGTTCCACTCACCAGGTGACTAGGCCAATAGGGGACTTGGCTAGCTCTTTTCCTCCCATGCCCTTTCTACCTGTTGTGTTGTACCTGTTGTGCTGCAAACCGGGGAACTGTTTTTTTTTTTAGCTCATTCTAAGGTTTAGAAGCCATAAATTTCCTATCCTCCTGTATCCTACTCCTCCCGTTCACACCCATGCAATTGGTTTGTGTTCCACCCTGAGCACTGCGCCCTCATGACCAGATATGGAGGGCCTTAGCGTATGCCATGCAGGAGATCCAGGGCACCTGCTTATTTTAAAGCCATTTTTAGTACCTAGTCAGATGGGAACGATGTAAGCAAATCCACATGTTACCTCACACGTGCTCTGGAATATAAATGCCTTTGCACAGAGCAAGCCTGGGAGATCCCTGGCCCCTCCTTACTAGTAGCAGGGATGTGTCATATAGGAAACCAGATTACCCTCTGGCCCGTTTTAAGCCAGGAGGCCCCACATAGTCCATGCAGCGAACACAACTTAATCCCTGAGACTCTCTGACACCCTTGCATTGTTCACTGTCGTACTCCCAGACTGCTTTCCCCACCCCAAAGTGGATCCTTTCTCCTGTCTGCTGAGTGATTGTCTGAGTCCACTCTGACCATTCATATCTCTTCCCTAGTGTCAACCTTTTGCTTACCTCTGTGACTCTGACTTGAGCTCTCACTTTGTCTATGCTGTATTTGGTCACAGTGAATAATGCCCTGCTCTTCCCTCTTTGGCTTTTTGTTGCTGTTCAACATGCCAGCCGGACATTAGGTTTGAAAATGTAAATGTCATGCTGGTCACTTTTGCAGATGGCATATTTTAAGGAGGCTTAGCCAATCTGGTAGACAGATTCTGAATCCAAAAAGATGTTGATAGGGTGATACCAAAGAAGATTAAACTTAACAACAAAAAAAAGGGTCAGCACCTCAGTGTAAAACAAAATGCAGATGTATGAAATGGTAAAGATGTGACTTAAAAGCAGCCTGTAGAAAAGACAGATTTGGGTTTACTCCAGAAAATCCCTACCTGGGAATCAGGAGACTTACATAGCAGTCCCTCCTCCATCAATGTCTGGCCGTATGATTAAGGGCAAGGAACTTAATCAACTATGGAACTCTGTTTCTTCCTTGGAAGAAGAAGGAGCTATACTAGACCATCTCTAATGTCAGTTACAGTTCTAAAATTACATGAATGAATCAACAGTTTAAATTTTATTTATTTATTTTTGGCTGCGTTGGGTCTTCGTTTCTGTGCGAGGGCTTTCTCTAGTTGTGGCGAGCGGGGGCCACTCTTCATCGCGGTGAGCGGGCCTCTCACTGTCACGGCCTCTCTTGTTGCGGAACACGGGCTCCAGACGCGCAGGCTCAGTGGTTGTGGCTCATGGGCCCAGTTGCTCCGCAGCATGTGGGATCTTCCCAGACCGGGGCTTGAACCCGTGTCCCCTGCATTGGCAGGCAGATTCTCAACCACTGCGCCACCAGGGAAACCCGAATCAACAGCTTAAAGTGAAGGCCCATTGTATAAAATAAAAACTAGTGCAGTCTTAACGCATAATGAAAGTATAATCAGAACATTATCACTCAAAGTTCTACTCTCCTCTCTGTGGAGGTGACAGTTCTTGGATGTTGAGTTCTGATCACACCACACATCAAAGTATTTTTAGCCAAAGTATGTTCAGAAGAGAGCAACCAGGCTAGTGACAAGGCAACCTATGGGTAATGTTTGAAAAAAATCACATGGTTTGGCTTAGGGGAGAGAAGAATTTAGGACAAAAGTATGGGATATTATGGTTGTCCACCAAAGTTTGAGGGCTTCTATACTATATACAAACTATCTGAGATGCTACCTCCTTCCTGAAGCCTTCATGGAGTCCTGTGACCCAGAGTTCTCCAAAGATACCTTCCATTCCACCTTGTAGTTGGGTCATTTCTATACTTATCTGACTGAACTCTTTGAGGGTGAATGCCATGTCATACTTAATCCTTGCATCCTCTCTAGCTTCTAATGCAGTGCCTTGCACAACAGTAAGTATGCAAGTACTTGCAACTGAATTGAAACTTATTAGACTTATCAGACGTAGGGATGTTGGATAGAAATTACAGAGAGACTTTTTGGCTTTCCAAGAAGTAAACTTTTCAAATAATAAAAACGTCTTAAAATTACATGGATTACTGTGTAATCCATCGCACAACCCATTCATTAGAGTGGACAAAGTTAAAAAGGCTGACAATGCCAATTGTTGGTGAGAATGGAGCAGCTGGAACTCTCAGATACTGCTAGTGGAAATGTGAAATGGCATAACCGCTTAGGGACACAGTTTGGCAGTTTCCCCCAAATGTAAACATGTACCTACCTTGCAACCCATGTTCTATGTCTAAGTATTTACCCAAGATAAATGAAAACATTTGTCTAAGCAGAGACTGGTACATGAGTATTTGGAGCAGCTTTATTTACAATAGCCAAAAATTGGAAATAAGCCAAATGGTCATCAACAAATGAATCCTGTGGATACACAAAATATGATACCCACCCAAGGGGAAACAAATTGGCAATAAAACTGCATAACAACGTGGATGAATCTCAAAATCATTATGAGGGAAAGGGG
>NW_006770652.1:3744021-3785005 GCF_000442215.2 Lipotes vexillifer
CAAAAGGGTATGTCATATGATTCTATTTATATAAAATCTAGAAAATGCAAACAAATGGTTAAAAAACTAGAGTGGAGGGAAGGGCTTGGGGAAACCTTTTCCTGGTTTTTTCATGTCTTAATTTTATGGTGGTTTTTGATGTGTAGAAATTTTAACTTTTTAATGTAATCATTTCTTTTGTGGTTTTTACCTTTGGCCTCATACTTTGAAAGTCCTCACTTTAAGGTTATGTAAATAGTCACATATTTTTTTCTTTATACTTTTATGATTTTATTTTCCTACATTTAACTCATTCATCCAGCACAAATTTATTTTGGTAAATAGCGGAAAATATTGATCTAATATTTTCCATATAGGTAAGGAATTGACCTAATACTAGTTAATTGAATAATCCGTCATTTCCTCAATTATTGAGTGTGGGTGGTGTGTCAGGGATTGTTTTAAGCTGGGAATACAAACATGGTCCCTGCCCTCAAGGAGCTGTGTCTGGTGAGAGAGACTGACTAGTGACAAGATAATTACAGTGAAGTGGGATCAGCTCAATGATGGTATCAATTACAAGGTGCTACTGGATTACATAGGAGGGGCCCCAGGTAGGTGGCAGGTTTGGGGGGCAGTGGTCAGAGAGGGCTTCTTGTAGGAGATAACATGTCTTGACAAGTAAGTTTATGTTAACCTGATTTGGGAACAGGGCATTCCAGGCATAAGCATGCCTAGAGAAGCAGAGCCAGGGAGGAACGTGACATGACTGGGGGCTGTCACTTAGTGCTTTGTGCCTGTTGCCTGGGTCACGAGTAAGAGAGCGGCATGCAGTGAGGCTCGTAGGGAGGCTGAAGAACTTTGTATTTCATGTCATCTTAAATTCGGCGGGGGGCTTCCCTGGTGGCGCGGTGGTTGGGAGTCCGCCTGCCGATGCAGGGGACGCGGGTTCATGCTCCGGTCCGGGAGGATCCCACATGCTGTGGAGCGACTGGGCCTGTGAGCCACGGCCGCTGGGCCTGCGTGTCCGGAGCCTGTGCTCCGCAACGGGAGAGGCCACAGCAGTGAGAGGCCCGCGTACCGCAAAAAAAAAAAAAAAAAAAAAAAAAAATTCGGTGGGGAGCTGTACACCTGAAGCTAACATAACATGGGAAGTCAACTATACTTCAATTAAAAAAAAATTCAGTGGGGAGCCACAGTTGAATTTTGAGCAGTGAAATGCAGTAGTCGAAGCTCTTGTGCAATGATCATACTGCTGGTGGTCTGCATATTGAGTAGTGTACTGCTTTTTTCACAGCAACGATCACAGTTTTGAATTATGTGTTTGGTTATTGATGAATGTCTCACATTACCTTCTTCAGAAGCGGCGGGAGAAATTTCTTGTTTACTAATTGTATGAGGATTTTCATGCGGAGATCTGAATTATCTGATACTATACTTCTGGTTTAATCTAGCTCTGTAGCTGCCCCTTAATTTTACTCGGACCTCAGTCATCTTTAACAGTTACATCATCATTCAATCTGACAGTTTGTGTGCGGGTAGAGAGAGGTGCACATCGGTATCCGTTCAGATCTTTTGCGTGGCCATAAGCCCACTATACCCAATTCAGATAAGTAATTAATGTCCTACCTACTATCTGTCCAGCAAAACTTCATAGATTCCAAGAAGCTTCAACATTTATCTCATTTTTTTTCTTATCAAAGCTCTGCAAGGGAACTCTAGTCTGTACCTCTATTTTACAGATGAGGACTCCACAGAGAGGGTAAAGCACTCACCTGGAGCCACACAGTGAGGTGGGGAAGCTTGGACAGAAGTGCTCTTGGCTGTGCCTGGTTCGCTGCTCACGTGTGGGAACCAGTGTTACTGCAGTGGGGGCTGAACTTGAGCTGGGCTCCATGAAGGCCATACAGTCAGGAGGTTCTTGCCTTAGGAGAATCCTCAGAAATCAGTACAGGTTGTCAGGTTACTTGGTCACTCCCCTTGAAGAAGCAGTGCCTTTGGCAGACTGTGGCTATTCCCTGCCACAGACAACAGCCTTTTATGGGCTCGGTGGTGTCACAGTTGTTTCCAAAGCATTAAACAGGGTACCTGATGGGTGCTTTCAATCGCTTATCCAGAGTGGCTGCCACTTTCAGAAATCAGAACAGTGACCTGCTCTCCCTGCCTCCTCAACAAAGGGAACCCTCTATAGGCAGGTAACGCTTGTGGAAAATTTCTTCTTGACCCTTCCTTAAATCCTTCGCCAGCAGACCTCTCTTTCACACACAGTTTAGGACAAGGGTCAGTCTGGACTCTCGTGCCTTTGATTAGAAACTCCCTGTCGCTTCTCTTTAGGAAAACATTAAGATGTGCCATGAAAGTGGCTCAGTATGTTCTCACATCTTCAGCAACAACAAGTTCATGGTGTCAGCAGTCTGTATTTGCTCTTTGGGTTTAAAAAACAATATAAGAGAGAGTGGCATGGACATATATACGCTACCAAATGTAAAATAGACAGCTAGTGGGAAGCAGCCGCATAGCACAGGGAGATCAGCTCGGTGCTTTGTGACCACCTAGAGGGGTGGGATAGGGAGGGTGGGAGGGAGGGAGACGCAAGAGGGAAGAGATATGGGTATATACGTATATGTATAACTGATTCACTTTGTTATAAAGCAGAAACTAACACACGATTGTAAAGCAATTGTACTCCAATAAAGATGTAAAAAACAAACAAACAAAGAAACAAAAACCAAAAAAACAATATAAGAAGGGCCGCATACATGACTCTTCAAATAGTGGTATAAATTTATCCTTTCAAAAAAATGCCCAAGGCTTGTGCATAACACAAAACTTTGGGGGGAATATTTATTTTTTCTAAATTAAAAAAATAGTATGTGTTAGTTGTAGAAAATTTGAAAATTTTTATTTTCAAATAATTTTAAATTAAGGAAAATAAATGCATTCACCATGTTCTTTATTTTCTGTATTCTGATGCTTTGACATGTGGGACCCTGCTGATTCGGGAGGGCTGCCCCTCCCAGGATCAGCCCATTGAGAGTAAACAACTTGCCCTGTGAGTGCGATTGTCAAATACCACACCAGCCAATCCAGAGCTCACGCTCCGGCCACCTCCTTTATTGGGATCTCACACTCTGGGCTACTGTCTACCTGTCCTAATTGCCCCTGGGCCAGGTACCAGACAACGAGGGACAGCCCCGATGCCCCGCAGGCTGCTGAAATCATTCAAACTAGCCCAAACTAAACCTGCTCAGCCTGTCTTGCCCATTCCTTCCCACAGAAACCACAGTAGAGACTCTTACCCACAGATGCCCCTCTCCCTCTGCCTCCTGACTGGCCCTGGTGCTTTCCTTTGTGGCCCCATGTGGCCTGACACGCCCCCTCCTCCTGGGAACCGTGAGTAGCAGTCTACCTTTTTGTTGGCAGTTGTCTCCTGATCTGTTGGCCTTAGTTTACCTTAAATCTTCTATTAATATACTGTATTTTTAAACAATGAAGAAACGTACAAAATTTAATGTTTCATATAGCATTTACTCTTTCATAAATAATTGGAAAACATTGTATTTAAAAGCTGCAGAGTGGTCCATCACATGGTTGCAGCCTAGTTTTTTAGTTGTTCCCTTGTTTGTTGATACCTTTAGGTTGTTTTTAGGTTTACACTGTTGAAATACTTTAATTCATTTCTATGTACAAAAGCCTTTATGTACATCTTTAATATTTTTAGGATAAACTCAAAGAAATAGAATTTCTGGGTCAAAGGATATAGGTATCTTTGTGTCCCTTGATACAGTTTTCCAAATTGCATTTTAGAAAGGTTATGCCAGTTTTCATTCCCACCAGAAGTATATGAAACTGTGAGAGTGCCTCTCTTCTCACCTCTTCCCCTTCTTCAAGATGCCTTTGTGGGTACAGTAATTTATTAGGATAAGTCAGTTTGATAGGGGGAAAAACGTTTCTTTTCTCACTTCAGTAATTCTCAGGCGATCTGTAATTCTTAAATTTGAAGGAATGACCATAGTGGGGTTGTGGAAGCTAATCACTCTCTCCTGTGTTTCAGAACTAGGAAGTGAGGTTGGCGTTTATGTGAGTTTCACTGCCTTTTCCAGGCGTTATTCCCCTCTGTCACTTAATGACAGGCATGCCTTGGAGATACTGCTGGTTTGGTTCCAGACCGCTGCCATAAAGCTAATGATGCATTAAGGTGCGTCACAGGAATTTTTTGGTTTCCCAGTGCATATAAAAGTTATGTCTAAACTCTACTATAATCTGTGCAATAGCAGTATGTCTAAAAAATGTACATACCTTAATGTTGAAATACTTTATTGCCAAAAAGATGCTGACCATCGTCTGAGCCTTCAGTGAGTCATAATCTCTTTGCAGTAGCAACATCAAAGATCACTGATCACAGAGCACTGTAGCAAATATAATAATAATGAAAGAGTTTGAAATATGGCGAGAATTACCGCAGTGTGATGCAGGGACATGAAGTGAGCTGTTGGGAAAATGGTGTCGACAGACTTGCACTATGCAGGGTTGTCACAAACCTTCAATTTGTAAAAAACACAGTATCTGCAAAGTGCAGTAAAACGAGGTGTGCCTGTACCTTCACTTAGGTTTTCTGTTTATTCACCCCTCTTCTATCCTTATTTTAATCATCTACCCACCTCCAGGATGCTGCCCCTTGTGTTCTTAGACATTTTCCTCTCCTGCCCATCCCCTGATGTCATCCTGGATGACTTTGGTCTTTCTTCTCTTCCCCAGCATACCCCATCGTCACTGCTCTGCAGTGCCCCCTTGGGCACCTCTTACTTGGCCCTTGAATCAGCTGCAGATGCTTTACCTCTGAATCCCCAAGTCTGAACTTCTCCCTGCTGACCATGGTCTTGTATTTTTATGACTCTCCCACTTACACAAACATTCCAGCCACCTGCCTGTTCTTTCAGCTCCTTTTTGGTGTCTCTTGCTTTCCTACCAGCCTGTACTCTGTGATGCACTATTTTACTACAGTTGTCCCTTGAACAACAGCGGGGATTGTGGTGCCCTACCCTCCATGCAGTCAAAAATCCTTGTATAGCTTTACAGTCAGCTCTCTGTTTCCATGGTTCCACATCCACAGATTCAACCAACTGCCAACTGTGTAGTACCCTAGTACATATTTAGTGAAAGAAATCCTTGTATAAGTGGACCTGTGCAGTTCAAACCTGTATTGTTCAACGGTCAATTGTAGGATGTTGTAGGCATCACTTATTCATTTGTTCTTTTGACTTTCTGCATACTTCCCTGGCTAGTGACTGGCCTTGGGCAAATAAGCCACCTATTTTCTCTGCTTTGGTTCTCCAGCTTTTAGACATCTTGCTACGTTTGAAGTCAAGGCCAAGAGTATAAAATTTCCTCCTCCAGCCTACGCAGGAGAGGTGGATCCTTCTGTGATGCTTTGATACTGTATCTGAGATATGTGGTGGTTGATCCTTAGGTGGGACCCTGATCCCCATGTGGAAGGGTCTTTGGCTTTCCCTGCTCATGCTTGGCAGCAAAGCCTTATTTTCCCAGCCAAGCCGGAAAGGGTTCAGTGAACAGCTCTGAGTACAATCTTCATTACAGAAATAAATAGGAACCCAGGTAAGAAGTGAGCCATTCAGGTTGGACAAAGGTGGAATGCATTAGGATAAAAGTTGTGGCTTATGAAGGGAAGACTAGTTCCTAGAAGAGAGAACAGATGTGCCCTCTGCCTTAGTGCTGATTGGCCAAGAAACAAAGGGGGCTGAAATGCAGTGCTAGGTAACTTCAGTAGCTCCCTGCTACCTGGAAATCAAGCTCAGACTCCTCAGTAGGACATCCAGGGCCCTCCACCAACTAGCTCAGTCTGTGTTTCCAGCTTGATTTCCTAATGTTTCACACTGTATGCAGCCATACGGATCTACTTGCTATTCCCTAATAGTTCATATATATTCTTTTTTCTTTCTGAATTGTAGGTATGTCTTACAAAAGTAAAACATGACACTTGTAAAATTTTAGAACAATACAGAAAAGTAAAAAGGAAAAAAAGCTTTAATTGGCCACTCAGACAAAACACTTGGAAACATTTCACTGTGTTTCTTTCTGGATTTTTTTCCCCCCCTGAAAATACATTATCTTAGTTTCTTGATATTATGTAGTCTCTGTGTCTTTCATCCTGCTTTTTAAACTAAATGTTACATAGACATTTTCCATATTTATAAAACCCATAAACATTATTTTATTTTTTGTCAACAACAGAAATTTATTTCTCATGGTTCTGCAGGCTGGAAGTCTGAGATCAGGGTTTCAGTGTGGTTGGGTTCTGGAGAGAGTGCTCTGATGGTGCAGCTGGCCAGCTTCTTGGTGTAGCCTCATGTGACAGAAAGACAGCCAGCTCTCTGGCCTCTTCTGATAAGGCACTAATCCCATTCTTGAGGACTCCACTCTCAGGATCTAATTACCTCCCAAAGGCCCCACCTCCAAACATAATCACATTGGGGATTAGATTTTATATGAATTTTGTGGGACACATTCACTCCATAACAGCATCCAAATGGGTGCTAAGAAAAAATTAAAATTATATCCTCTTATTTCTGCCTCACATTGCCTATTAACAAACCAAGTAGGGAGTGCCCATCACCTGAGAAGGAACATGCTCCTCAGAGCCCTGTGTGAGGTGGTACAGCAGGAAAGGAGAGATGGGAGAGCAGCTTGCTGCTGAGATTCTCTGAATGTTAGAGATCAAAGCCTTCACTGTGGGAAGCCTGTCAAATAGCTGAAGCTGTGACTCTCCAACTTCACAAATGATGATACACGTAACAAGTTTCTACTGAAGAGCTGTAAGGGTTGGAAAAAAAATGTTTATGGAGAGGGGCCAGACAGACTCCCAGGCAGAAGGGCAATGTGGGTATCAACCAAGAGTAAAGCACTTTCAACCTGTCTGGTCCACAGGTCAGGTTAAAATTCCAGACCCTCTGTGTGGAGAAAAGGGAACCCTCCTACACTGTCAGTGGGAATGTAAGTTGGTACAACCATTATGGAGAACAGTATGGAGGTTCCTCAGAAAACTAAAAACAGAATTACCATATGATACAGCAATCCCACTCCTGGGAATATACCCAGACAAAACTATAATTCAAAAAGTTACATGCACCCCTCTGTTCATAGCAGCACTGTTCACAATAGCCAAAACATGAAAACAACCTAAATGTCCATTGACAGGTGAATGGATAAAGAAGATGTGGTACATATATGCAATGGAATACTACTCAGCCATAAAAAAGAACAAAATAATGCCATTTGCAGCAACATGGATGCAACTAGAGATTATCATACAAAGTTAAGTAAGTCAGAAAGAGAAAGGCAAATATATCACTTATATGTGGAATCTAAAATATGGCAAAAATGAACACATCTACAAAACAGAAACAGACTCATGGACATAGAGAACAGACTTGTGGTTGCCAAGGAAGAGGAGGGGTTGGAGAGGGGTGGGCTGGGAGTTTGGGGTTGGTGGATGCAAACTACTACATTTAGAATGGATAAAAAACAAGGTCCTAATGTACAGCACAGGGAACTGTATACAATACCTGTGATAAACCATAATGGACAAGCATATTAAAAAAGAACATCTCTGTGTACAACTGAGTCGCTTTGCTGTACAGCAGAGATTGCCACAGCACTGTAAGTCAACTGTACGTCATTAAAAGTTTTTATATTTCAAAAAAAAAAAAGGAAAAGAGTGCTTGTGAACTAAACATATATAAATAAGACAAAAATTAAAATTAAATAAAATTCCAGACCCTCTGACTTTAGATTAAATAACAGGGCAAATACCGAGTAGATCATTCTTCAAGCGCAGCAGCTGGATGGTGCTACAGGAAAATAAGCACTTCCTAGAAAATAACTTCTATCAGCCCCTGAAACTTCTTCCTCCAAGCCACACCCACTCACCAAAGGTGTTGCACTTTTCAACAAACAGAAGAGGGAGGTACCTGTGATGCAGGCTGTTATCATAAGGAGAGACATTAAATGTCATTTTTTTGACATGTAAAAACAGGGTGCTAATTTATTAGTGAATGCAGAGTGTCTCCCTCATAAGACTTTGTCTGGGTGTCCACGTGGTTTCCTTCATTTTCTCCCTGTAGGTAGACCCACGTAGAAATCCTGGCTTTGAATCAAAGTTCAGATTCTTCTCCTCTTCCACGGTGACTGAGGCTGAGATGGTGGAAGAACCAGGTTATCACAGGTGCAGTTCTTCCAGAATAGGAAGGCATGCACTGGAGTCTGAAATTGAATACCCTTCAGAAAGAGTAGGGGTGTTTGAAGTGTGAAGATTCTGTTGACAAGTCCTGTTGAAGAGAATGGATGGAAACTTGGAAAATTACCTAATTAGGCTCTTGTATCTCAACACCCACTATGAACCCCCATTTTGAGCAAGATATTCTGCTGGCTTCAGTTAAGACCAGTCTGGCTAAATATCTGCTTTTCTTCAGGGTTTGTTTGGCTGTTTGGATTGAAACTCAGGAAAGGTGGTCATGGGGGACACACTTGCCTGCCTTTTCCAAGTGTAGTAAGGATTCATGGATAAATAAATCTTGATGGACCTGCATGAAATATCAATGAATCCTTTTTTTATATACATTTTTGAAATAAATTTATTTTATTTATTTTTGGCTGCAGTGGGTCTTTGCTGTGCATGGGCTTTCTCTAATTGTGGCGAGCAGGGGCTACTCTTCATTGTGGTGTGCAGCTTCTCATTGCAGTGGCTTCTCTTGTTGTGGAGCTCGGGTTCTAGGTGCGTGGGCTTCAGTAGTTGTGGCACGCAGGATCAGTAGTTGTGGCTCATGGGCTCTAGAGCACAGGCTCAGTAGATGTTCACGGGCTTCGTTGCTCCGCGGAATGTGGGATCTTCTTGGACCAGGGATCGAACCCGTGTGTCCTGCGTTGGCAGGCAGATTCTTAACCACTGCGCCACCAGGGAAGTCCAAAATATCAGTGAATCGAAACCTCATCCCTATTTTGAATTTTCTTGGGAAGCTGCATTTCTGGATGGTGCATGATGATTAGGTATCTGGTTTCTGGTCTGATAGGTGTTCTGTCAATTTAGTGTGTATTTAGTTTCATGTGTGAGAAGGTAAAATTTGTTTTGAAAAAGTCCAATTTTACCGATCAGAGTCATATCAGCAGGTGCATTTTCTAACACCTGACTTTGATATGTTTTCTGGATTCATTACCTAAACGTCACTTTTAATGATATCATAGGATTATACTAAATGCATTTGTTTCACCTCCTGTTCATGGTGTTCTCTTAGCCTGAAATACCCATCCAAAAAACGCTTTCAAATGTTACTCCTTTCCCAAAACAGAATTAAGTGCCCTTCCCTCTGTGTTCTGGCGGCATAAACTCATAAACCTGTGTCTCCATCTAGGTCTAATTGCATTCAGTATTTGATTGCTATGTCTTTGCACCTGCATATGCACAAACATATACAGGATCATAAGCTTCTTAAGGGCAGGTACTAAATCTTAACCCTTTTAGACATATTGTCCACCTGGGTTAAACTCTCAAAAAATATTGTGGAATAATACTGTGTTTTTAATCTCTGCTGAGCAAAAGCTTTTTCATAATTTCTATATATGTAGCGAGTTGGTATTTTTCTTGAATAGTGCCAACTAGTACTGCATTTTTATTATTGACTAAGCATCTTACAGTAATTTGTCAGTGGTAAGAAACAGTATTTGGTTTCCATTGTAATGCATTAGCACAAACCTGTGAAACAACTACTGCTTGTTATTCCAGAAAGCTACTTCCGATTGCCAAATCTCATGCCACACAGTGCCATTTTTTTTTTTTTCCAGCGGACAATCAGGTATATTTTTCCTTTTGTGGAAGAAAAATGGTAAAAATGAAGTAATGGTAGGGAGTAGGCCTCCTTGTTTGTGAAGTAGGTACAGTGGGGATTTGCATATTCCTTATTCTGGGAATTTCGTCATCCCGGCAGCCCAAACACATGAATCTGGAAATCCTGATTTTACCCCTCTTTCAGATTCTCTTTTGAATGTCTGGGGCTAATGAAATGAAATGTGATTCATTCCTTCAGCAAACCCTAAACACCATATGTCAGTCCCTGTGCTAAGATTTGGAGCTAAAAAATGACATGATTCTGAAAGCTTTCCAGTGATGGAGCTTACACCTTAATTAGAGGATCTCATAAATTTTTCCTCTGCCTCTTCTTCTGTGGATTCCTTGAGCTGAACACCATTTGGTATCCTGAAGAAGAGGATCTTAATGAGGCAACAAAAAGCACCAGAAGCAATTAAATTTAAAGTGAAAGCATTTAGTACTGAGAAGGACACAGAAACCAATTCTGTGGTATTCTTGAAAAAAGTGCATAACCTGAATTTAGTCATGAGGGAATAACAGAAAAAGTTAAACTGAAAGATAGTCTATATAATACCTGCCCAGGACCCTTCAAAAATCTCAAGAAAGATGAAAGAAAACCGGATGTTTAAAGAAAATTGAGGACAAATAATAGACACTTAAATGTATCATGTGATCCTGGATTAGATTCTGGACATTAGGGGGAAGATTGGCAAAATTTGAATAAGGTGTATAAATTAAATAATAATACTACATCAGTGTTAATATCCTGGTCTTGATAATTAGACTGGAGTTAAGTAAGACATTACCATTTGGGGAATCTGACTGAAGGGTATATGGGAATTCTTTGTGTTATTTTTACAAGTCTGAAATTATTTCAAAATTAAAAGTTTAACGTTTTTTAATTAAAAAAAGATTCAAAGACATTTAACTCACTTCCTTTTCTTGACTGACACCTTAAGCATCTGCAGTGGTTCATCAACAATGGTCTCTTTTTTTTTTTTTTTTTTTGCGGTACGCGGACCTCACACCGCTGTGGCCTCTCCTGTTGAGGAGCACAGGCTCCGGACGCGCAGGCTCAGCGGCCATGGCTCACGGGCCCAGCCGCTCCGCGGCACGTGGGATCTTCCCAGACCGGGGCACGAACCCATGTCCCCTGCATTTGGCAGGCGGACTCTCAACCACTGCGCCACCAGGGAAGCCCAACAATGGACTCTTTTTGAATGAAAAGAAATGAGAGTTTAAGAAACCTCTGGGACAACATCAAGCGCACTAATATTCACATTATAGGGGTCCCAGAAGGAGAAGAGAGAGAAAGTGGCTGAGAACATATTTGAAGAAATAATAGCTGAAAACTTCCCTAACCTGGGAAAGGGAACAGTCACCCAAGTCCAGGAAGTACAGAGAGTCCCATACAGGATTAACACAAAGAGGAACAAACCAAGACATATTGTAATTAAAATGAGAAAAATTAAAGATAAAGAGAGAATATTACAAACAGCAAGGGAAGAGCAATAGCATACAAGGGAACTCCCATAAGGCTTTCGGCTGACTTTTCAGTAGAAACTCTGCAGACCATAAAGGAGTGGCTTGATATATCTACAGTGATGAAAGGGAAAAACCTAAAACCAAGAATATTCTACCCAGCCAGTCTCTCATTCAGATTGGATGGAGAGATGGAAAGCTTTACAGACAAAAGCTAAGAGAGTTCAGCACCACCAAGCTAGCTTGACAAAAAATGTTGAAGGAATTTCTCTAAGTGAAAAAGAAAAGGCCACAACTAGAAACATGAAAATTACGAAATGAAAAGCTCACCAGTAACAGCAAACACACAGTAAAGGTAAGAAATCATCCATACACAAAGCTTGTAGGAAGCTTAAAAGACAAAAGTAGTAAAGTCATCTATATCCACAATAAGCAGTTAAGGGATACACAAAACAGATGTAAAATGTGATATCAAAAACATTAATTATGAGGAGAGGAGAGTACAAATACAGGGTTGTTAAAATGCATTTTAATTAAGAGACCAGCAAATTAAAACAACCATAGATAGATAGATAGATCAATAGATAGATCAATAGCTATATAAAAACCTCATGGTAACCACAAATCAAAAATCTATAATAGATATACACACAAAAAAAGAAAAATGAGTCCAAACATAACACTAAAGATAGTCATAATCACAAGAGAAGAGAACAAAAGAAGGGAAAGAAAGACCTACAAAACAACCCCAAAACAATTAACCAAATAGCAGTAAGACATACATATCAATAATTACCTTGAATGTAAATGGATTATATGCTCCAGTCAAAAGGCATAGAGTGGCTAAATGAATACCAAAGAAGACCTGTATATATGCTGCCTACAAGAGACTCAATTTGATTCTAAAGACACACACAGACTGAAGGTGAGGGAATGGAGAAAGGTATTCTGTGCAAATGGAAATCAAAAGAAAGGTGGAGTAGCAATATTTATATCAGACAAAATAGACGTTAAAACAAAGACTGCTAAAAGAGACAAAGAAGGGCACTACATAATTATCAAGTGATCAATCAAGAAGAAGATATAACAATTGTAAATATGTATGTGCCTAACATAGGAGCACCTAAATTTATAAGGCAAATATTAATGGACCTAAAAGGAGAAATTGGCAGTAACACAATAATAGTAGGGGGCTTTAACACTCCACTTACATCAATGGACAGATCATCCAGATGGAAAATCAATAAGGAAACCCTGGCCTTAAATAACACATCAGACCAGATGGACTCAATTGTTATATATAGGGAGAGCATTGCATCTGAAAGCAGCAGAATACACATTCTTTTCAAGTGCACATGGAACATTCTCCAGGATAGATCACATGCTAGGCCACAAAACAAGCCTCAGTAAATTTAAGAAAATTGAAATCACATCAAGCATCTTTTCTGGCCACAATGCTATGAGACTAGAAATCAGCTACAGAAGAAAAATTACAAAAACACAAAACATTTGGAGGCTAAACAATATGCTACTAAACAACCAAGGGATCACTGAAGAAATCAAAGAGGAGACAAATGAAAACAGACACATGACTATCTAAAACCTAGGGGATGCAGCAAAAGTAGTTCTAAGAGGGAAGTTTATAGTGATACAAGCCTACCTCAGGAAAGGAGAAAAATCTTAAATAAACAACCTAACCTTACACCTAAAGCAACTAGAGAAAGAAGAACAAACAAAACCCAAAATTAATAGAAGAAAAGAAATCATAAGGATCAGAGCAGAAATAAATGAAATAGGGACAAATACAGAAAAGATCAATGGAACTAAAAGCTGTTTCTTTGAAAAGATAACAAAATTGATAAACCTTTAACCAGATTCATCTAGAAAAAAAGGGAGAGGGCCCAAATCAACAAAATCAGAAATGAAAAAGGAGAAGTTACAGCCAACACCACAGAAATACCAAGGATCATAAGAGACTGCTAAGAACAACTCTATGTCAATAAAATGGACAACCTAGAAGAAATTGACAAATTCTTAGAAAGGTGCAAATCTCCCAAGACTGAACCAAAAGGAAATAGAAAATATGAACAGACCAATTACCAGTACTGAAATTGAATCAGTAATTTTAAAACTCCCAACAAACAAAAGTCCAGGACCAGGTGGCTTCACAGGTGGATTCTACCAAACATCCAGAGAAGAGTTAACATCTATCCTTCTCAAACTATTCCAAAAAGTTGTAGAGGAAGGAACACTCTTGAACTTATTCTGTGAGGCCAGCATCACCCTGATACCAAAAGCAGACAAAGATATCACAAAAAAAGAAAATTGCAGGTCAGTATCAACTGATGAACATAGATACAAAAATCCTCAACAAAATACTAGCAAACTGAATCCAACAGTAGATTAAAAGAATCATACACAATGATCAAGTGGGATTTATCCCAGGGATCCAAGAATTTTTTAATATTCACAAATCAGTCAGTGTGATATAACATTAACAGATTGAAGAATTAAAAACTGTATGCACATCTCAATAGATACAAAAAAAGCTTTTGACAAAATTCAACGTCGATTTATGATAAAAAAAAAAAAACCTCTCAGGAAAGTGGGCATAGAGGAAACATACCTCAACATAATAAAGGCCATATATGACAAACCCATAGCTAACATCGTCCTCAGTGGTGAAAAGCTGAAAGCAGTTCCTCTAAGATCAGGAACAAGACAAGGATGCCCACTCTCACCACTTTTATTCAATATAGTACTGGAAGTCCTAGATAAAAAATCAGACAAGAAAAAGGAATAAAAGTCATCCAGATTGGAAAAGAAGAAGTAAAACTGTCACTCTTTGTAGATGACATCCTACTACACATAGAAAATCCTAAAGATGCCATCAGAAAACTACTAGAGCTCATCAATGAATTTGGTAAAGTTGCAGGATACAAAATTAATGTACAGAAATGTTGCATTTCTATACACTAACAATAAACTATTGGAGAAATTAAGGAAACAATCATTGCATCAAAAAGAATAAAATACCTAGGAATAAACCTACCTAAGAGGTAAAAGATCTGTACTCAGAAAACTATAAGACACTGTTGAAATAAATTGAAGATGACACAAACAGAAAGCTATACCATGTTCTTGGATTGGAATAATTAATATTATTAAAATGACCATACTGCTCAAGGCAGGCTGCAAATTCAGTGTAATCCCTATCAAAATATCAGTGGCTTTTTTTCACAGAACTAGAACAAATAATTTTAAAGTTTGTATGGAGACATAAAAGACTTCGAATAGCCAAAACGGTCTTTAGAAAAGAGAACAGAGGTGGAGAAATCACACTCCCTGTCTTCAGACTATACTACAAAGCTACACTATTCAAAATAGTATGGCACTGGTACAAAAACAGACACATAGATCATTGGAACAGAAAAGAGAGCCCAGAAATAAACCCACACACTTATTGTAAATCTGTGACAAAGGAGGCAAGAATATACAATGGAGAAAAGACAGTCTCTTCAATAAGTGGTACTGGGAAAACTGGACAGCTACTTGTAAAAGAATGAAATTAGGGCTCCCCTGGTGGTGCAGTGGTTAAGAGTCCGCCTGCCGATGCAGGGGACACAGGTTCGTGCCCTGGTCTGGGAGGATCCCACATGCCGCAGAGCAGCTAGGCCCGTGAGCCATGGCCGCTGAGCCTGCACGTCCGGAGCCTGTGCTCTGCAACGAGAGAGGCCGTGACAGTGAGAGGCCCGCATACAGCAAAAAGAAAAAAATGAATTAAATTAGAACATTCTCTAACACCATATACAAAAATAAACTCAAAATGGATTAAAGACCTAAGTGTAAGACTGGAAATCATAAAATTCCTATAAGAGAACATAGGCAGAATACTCTTTGACATAAATTGTAGCAGTTTTTTTGGATCTGGCTCCAAAAGCAAAGAACATAGAAGCAAAAATAAACAAGTGGGACCTAGTTAAACTTTAAAGCTTTAGCCCAGCAAAGGAAACCATCAACAAAGCAAAAAGACAACCTACTGAATGGGAGAAGATATTTGCAAATGATATGACTGATAGGGGCTAATATTCAACATATATAAATGGCTCATACAACTCAACATAAAAAAACCAAACAACCAGATTAAAAAACGGGCAGAAGAACTGAATAGACATTTTTTCCAAAGAGGACATGCAGATGGCCAACAGGCACATGGAAAGATGCTCAACATTGCTAATCATCTGGGAAATGCAAATCAAAACCACAGTGAGATATCACCTCACACCTGTCCGAATGGCTGTCATTAAAACTATCACGAGTAACAAGTGTTGCCAAGGATGGGAGAAAAGGGAACCCTTGTACACTACTGGTGGGAATGTAAATTGGTGCAGCCACTGTGGAATATAGTATGGAGGTTTTGCAAAAAGCTAAAAATCGAACTATCATATGAACCAGCAATTCTACTCCTGGGTTTGTTTGTTTGTTTTTTTTGGCCGTGCCACACAGTTTATGGGATTTTAGTTCCCCAACCAGGGATTGAACCTGGGCCCTTGGCAGTGAAGAGCATGGAGTCCTAACCACTGGACTGCCAGGGAATTCCCAACTCCTGGGTATTTATCTGGAAAAAAACAAAAAACACTAATTCAAAAAGATACATGCACCCCAATGTTCATAGAAGCATTCTTTACAATTATCAAGATGTGGAAGCAACCTAAATGTCCATCAAAAGATGAATGGATAAAGAAGATATGATACACACGCGCGCGCGCGCGCACATACACACACACACACACACACACACACACACACAGTGGACTACTACTCAGCCATAAAAAAGAACGAAATTTTGCCATTTGCAGCAACATGGATGGACTTGGAGGGTATTATGCTAAGTGAAATAAGTCAGACAGAGAAAGACAAATATCATATATCACTTATGTGGAACCAAAAAAATAGAACAAACTAGTGAATGTAACCAAAAAAAAAATGCAGACTCACAGATGTAGAGAACAAACTAGTGGTTACCAGTACGGAGAGGGGAGCAGGGGGAGGGGCACTATAGGAGTAGAGGATTTAGAGATACAAAGTATTATGTATAAAATAAGCTACAATGGTATATTGTACAACACAGGGAATATAGCCAATATTTTATAATAACTAGAGATGGAATATAACCTTTAAAAATTGTGAATCACCATATTGTACACCTGTAACTTATGTAATACTGTACATCAACTGTACTCTTTTTTTAAATTTATTTTTGGCTGCATTGGGCCTTTGTTGCTGCATGCAGGCTTTTCTCTAGTTGCAGCAAGCAGGGGCTACTCTTCGTTGTGGTGTGCAGGCTTCTCATTGCAGTGGCTTCTCTTGTTGCGGAGCACAGGCTTTAGGTGCGTGGGCTTCCGTAGTTGCAGCATGCAGGCTCAGTAGTTGTGGCGCTCGGGCTCTAGGGCCTGCGGGTTTCAGTAGTTGTGGCACATGGGCTCTAGAGTGCAGGCTCAGTAGTTGTGGCGCGCAGGCTCAGTTCCGCAGCATGTGTGATCTTCCCGGACCAGGGATTGAACATGTGTCCTTTGCATTGGCAGGCAGATTCTTAACCACTGCACCACCAGAGGAGTCCCTCTATCAGCCATACTTAAATTTTAAAAAATTTTCCTTTGGAAAACAAAAAGTAAAACAAAACAAAAACACTGGACTCAAATTTAGCTGGACTAGTTACTTAGCATCATTAAACTTTTGGCTTTCAAATAGATTTCAAATACATTATTTGATTCCCAAAAGAAACCATGAGGTTTGCAGGAAATTACTTCTGTATTAAAGAAACAGACTCAGATATGTTAAATGACTTGTCCAAAGGAAAAAAATAACACCAGTTTATAGTGTGAAAGCGTCGAATCCTAGACACTAGACCACCAGGTGCCTCAGCTTACATGTGTAGACCAGTTTAAAAAGATTTTGTGGGTATAGACTCTCAGAAGATAAGGAGCAAAGGCCACTTCCATTTTTTAAGGAAGTAATTTAAATGTTTACATTGAAAAAATGGTTTTTAACAACAAAAATTATTCATGGAATAATTTAAATTTTATATAAATTTTAACATGCAGCACACTGGTAAGGAAACTAGGTAATGGGACAAAATTTTTTGTTTTTAAAGAAGTATATTTTTTCCATCCTGCCATTGCACCTCTGTGAATCAGATGTGTGTGCACATGTATATGTATGTTTGTAAATATATTCCCTCAAGCATAGTGTCAAATTTTAAAGTTGAGCCGCTTTGTAACTATGGGTCTAAGCCACGTGGCTACTTGGTCTCCCCTGCCTATGGCTCCTAAGCAGCAGCTCATTTCCCACAATTTATTTCCATGCTTGAGGAGTTGATACTAAATACTTTAAAATATTGTTAGATTGATTACCATCACCAGGGAGATGCACGTAGAGTGGAGAGAGATTTACTGTGGATCTCATTTTAAATAAAACCACAAACTTCCTTTGTAAAAGATAATCACAATATCTTTTTTCAATCTAAATTCTGCGTTATTTTACCGAGTGTTAAATAACACAAATTACTTTGGCCATTGAGAAGTGACCCAATTTGGCAAGGAAAGACAATACCAAAGTGTTAAATCATATCTCCAAAATGAGTTATATAAAAGCAGAGTTAAATTTCAGTTCTCAACACATGATCTCATCTTCTACATAAGTATATGTGGAGGCTGAAAGTAAAGTAAACTGGAAGATTAAAAAGAAAGCTTTACTCTCTAAACTGTGAGTCACCTAACAAATAAAAATCCACTATATGAATTGTTTCCAAGGAACAGATTCTTTCTTCCAGAACCACATAGTCCCATTGACCCATCTTTTCCTTTTGTTTACAGAAAGCCCTGTTTTGAATACACGTCTACTGACATAGCTTCATGATGGAACATAGCTAATTATGGGGCAATAATCCCCCACCCATTAAGGAATATAAAAATAAGCCCCTTAGGTGATTCGGATTTTGATTTCGTGAAAAGAAGTATATTATTCTGCCTGATAGTCCATTTCTTATTTTCAAGGTTAATTAGAAAGTAGGATTAAAACGTGGAGATCCTGACTTCTAGAATGAGAGGCAAAAAGGGATCTTCATTTTATTTCTGTTTTGAACTTATGTGAGGGAGAGAGTGTGCCTGCTTGAGTCTGTGTTGGGGGATGGGAGGGAAATGGGAGGGGTCTAATATTACATACTGAATTTTTCCTATTGATCTGCTATTTAATCTAATAAATTTCCCCACATTTTTCTCTGGAGACAGATGGTGTTCTGCCATTCAAAATACCTTCGAACGGAGCCTAGGGGCTGAAACGGTAATTAGTCTCATGTGGTATCTGATGGTCCTGAATTGGTCCCATGAGGAGAGTCCAGGCCTAAAAGTCTTGGGATATAGTAAATTAGAAACAATTCCCAATGATCATTGGTAAAATTATTCTCCTCCCTTCTTTGTGGCGAGATCCATTACACCTACAGAGGACTGTAAAAATTATATATGTAGTTTAAAGGATGAAAACAAAACAATTCTCTGTGAACCCACACCTAGGTTAAGAAGTGGAACATGAATTCCTTAGAAGTACCTGTAAGGAGGGCAGACAGCAGATGCAAGAGGAACTACAGTCCTGCAGCCTGTGGAACAAAAACCACATTCACAGAAAGACAGACAAGATGAAAAGGCAGAGGGCTTTGTACCAGATGAAGGAACAAGATAAAACCCCAGAAAAACAACTAAATGAAGTGGAGATAGGCAACCTTCCAGAAAAAGAATTCAGAATAGTGATAGTGAACATGATCCAGGACCTCAGAAAAAGAATGAAGGCAAAGATCGAGAAGATGGAACAAATGTTTAACAAAGACCTAGAAGAATAAAGAACAAACAAACAGAGATGAACAATACAATAACTGAAATGAAAAATACACTAGAAGGAATCAATAGCAGAATAACTGAGGCAGAAGAACAGATAAGTGACCTGGAAGACAGAATGGTGGAATTCACTGCTGCGGAACAGAATAAAGACAAAAGAATGAAAAGAAATGAAGACAGACTAAGAGACCTCTGGGACAACATTAAACGCAACAACATTTGCATTATAGGGGTCCCAGAAGGAGATGAGAGAGAGAAAGGACCCGAAGAAATATTTGAAGAGATTATAGTCGAAAACTTCCGTAACACGGGAAAGGAAATAGCCACCCAAGTCCAGGAAGTGCAGCGAGTGCCATACGGGATAAACCCAAGGAGAAACACGCTGAGACACATAGTTATCAAATTGGCAAAAATTAAAGAAAAAGAAAAATTATTGAAAGCAGCAAGGGAAAAATGACAAGTAACATACAAGGGAACTCCCATAAGGTTAACAGCTGATTTCTCAGCAGAAACTCTACAAGGCAGAAGAGAGTGGCATGATATACTTAAAGTGATGAGAGGGAAGAACCTACAACCAAGATTACTCTATCCCACAAGAATCACATTCAGATTCACTGGAGAAATCAAAAGCTTTACAGACAAGCAAAAGCTAAGAGAATTCAGCACCACCAAACCAGCTCTACAACAAATGCTAAAGGAACTTTTCTAAGTGGGAAACATAAGAGAAGAAAAGGACCTACAAAAACAAAGCCAAAACAATTAAGAAAATGGTCATAGGAACATACATATCGATAATTACCTTAAACGTGAATGGATTAAATGCTCCAAACGACACAGACTTGCTGAGTGGGTACAAGAACAAGAACCATATATATGCTGTTTACAAGAGACCCACTTCAGACCTAGGGATACATACAGACTGAAAGTGAGGGGATGGAAAAAGATATTCCATGCAAATGGAAATCAAACGAAAGCTGGATTAGCAATACTCATATCAGATAAAATAGACTTTAAAATAAAGAATGTTACAAGAGACAAGAAGGACACTACATAATGATCAAGAGATCAATCCAAGAAGAAGATACAACAATTATAAATATATACGCACCCAACTTAGGAGCACCTCAATACATAAGGTAACTGCTGACAGCTAAAAAACAGGAAATCGACAGTAACACAATGATAGTGGGGGACTTTTAACACCTCACTTACAGCAATGGACAGATATCCAGAATGAAAATAAATAAGGAAACAGAAGTTTTAAATGACATAATAGACCAGATAGATTTAATTGTTATTTATAGGACATTCCATCCAAAAACAGCAGATTACACTTCCTTCTCAAGTGTGTGCAGAACATTCTCCAGGATAGATCACATCTTGGGTCACAAATCAAGCCTCAGTAAATTTAAGAAAATTGAAGTCGTATCAAGCATCTTCTCTGACCACAACGCTATGAGATTAGAAATCAATTACAGGGAAAAAAATGTAAAAAACACAAACACATGGAGGCTAAACAATACGTTACTGAATAACCAAGAGATCACTGAAGAAATCAAAGAGGAAATCAAAAAATACCTAGAGACAAATGACAATGAAAACACGATGATCCAAAACCTAGGGGATGCATCAAAAGCAGTTCTAAGAGGGAAATATATAGCTATACAAGCCTACCTCAAGAAACAAGAAAAATCTGAAATGAACAATCTAACCTTACACCTAAAGTAACTAGGGAAAGACAGGAGGAAAGAAATCATAAAGATCAGAGCAGAAATAAATGAAATAGAAGCAAAACTCAATAAAACTGAAAGCTGGTTCTTTGAGAAGATAAACAAAATTGATAAACCATTAGCCAGACTTGTCAAGAAAAAGAGGGAGATGACTCAAATCAATAAAATTAGAAACGTAAAAGGAGAAGTTACAACAGACACCGCAGAAATGCAAAGCATCCTAAGAGACTACTACAAGCAACTCTATGGCAATAAAATGGACAACCTGGAAGAAATGGACAAATTCTTAGAAAGGTATAACCTTCCAAGACTGAACCAGGAAGAAATAGAAAATATGAACAGACCAATCACAAGTAATGAAATTACAACTGTGATTAAAAATCTTCCAACAAACAAAAGTTCAGGACCAGATGGCTTCACAGGTGAATTCTATCAAACATTTAGAGAACAGCTAACACCCATCCTTCTCAAACTCTTCCCAAAAATTGCAGAGGAAGGAACACTCCCAAATTCATTGTTTGAGGCCACCATCACCCTGATACCAAGACCAGACAAAGATACTACAAAAAAAGAAAATTACAGACCAATATCACTGATGAATATAAATGCAAAAATCCTCAACAAAATACTAGCAAACAGAATCTGACAGCACATTAAAAGGATCATGCACCATGATCAAGTGGGATTTATCCCAGGGATGCAAGGATTCTTCAATATATGCAAATCAATCAAGGTGATACACCATATTAACAAATTGAATAATAAAAACCATACGATCATCTCAATAGATGCAGAAAAAGCTTTTGACAAAATTCGACACCCATTTATGATAAAAACTCTCCAGAAAGTGGTAATAGAGGGAACCTACCTCAACAGAGCAAAGGCAAAAAAAAAAAAAAGAGGTACCTGTATATCCCTCACTGATCGCACCCCCCTTTCTTCTCCCAAAGAGAATTCTAACTTCTGTGTTAGCTGTTCCCTTTCTTTTCTATATAGTGAGGTAACCTATGTAGATATCAGTAAATGCATATTAGTTTTACCTGCTTTTGAACTTTATACAGTTTTTTAAAAAACATGCTACTGTTTTGTCTGTGACTTTTTTTTTTAACCTAACATCATTATTTTGAGATTCATCCAAAATGTATATATTTATGTATATTTATATATATTTATATATATATATATATAAAGTATATGAGTACTTTATTCATTTTTACTATTCTTGGTATTCCATTCAATGAATAAACAATTTATCCGTCTGTTGATGGAAATTATAGTTTCCAGTTCTCATTTTTTGTTGTTCAACTGCAAGCAATGCTGTGAATGTATTTCTTGTACGTATCTCTTTAGATATATTAAGAGTTTTCCATGTACTTAGAAGTGAAATGCTAAACCATATTATTTGCATGTGTTCTACCTTATTAAGTAATGCAAAAAAGGTTTCCAAAGTGTTGTAGCGATGTACTTTCCCACCAACAGAGCATGAGTGTTCCGTTTCTCTTTCCATTGCTCTGTTTTCTCATTTACACTTGGTCTCATCAAACTTTTCATTTGTAGCCATTAGAGGGGTATATAGTCTATCACTATAGTTTACTTTGGGTTTTCCTGATTACTAATGAGATTGAGTATCTTTTCATTTTTGTACTGACAATTAGAATTTCTTTTATGAAGTGCCCATTAAAGTCTTTTATCCAGTTTTCTGCTGGGTTTTTGTGTTGGTCTTTTTCTTAATGATGCAAAGGCATTCTTTATACAGTCTACATGGTAACACTTTATTGTTTATGTGTGTAACAAACATCTCCCAGTCTGTGACTTGCGGTTTTATTCTCTTTATAGTGTCTTTTGATCAACGTTAACTTAATTTTAAGAAGATTGAATTGATCAGTCTTTTCCTTTATTGTTTTTAGTTTTTGTTTTGGGAAATTCTTTCTACGCCAATAACAAAGATATTCTTTCTCCTTCAGAGTATTCTCTGTTTATTTTGGCCTTTTACATTTAGGCCTTCAATCCAGTTGGATTGAATGTTTATATTTGGTTTGGTTTTTATATTTGGCATATAGTAGTAGGGGATCTGTTTTTATTCTTTATCATAGAGAAAATCAGTTGGCCCAGGACTGTTTATTAGAAAGCTGGTCTCCTCACATTGATCTGAAAATTCCATCTCTGACATTTAGCAGATATCCGTATTTACATGTCTGGGCTCTCCGTTCTTTTCCTTTGGTCTCTCCCTGCGCCAATACCACACTGTCTTAATTGCCATAGCTTTATAATGTCTTGATATATGAGAGGTCCAGTTCTCCCACATTTCCCTTGACCGTTCATAACTCATGGCACTTCCATGTGCATTTTATATTCAGCTTGTGAAGTCCCACCCAAAAAGAATATTTTGAGAGGAATTACACATCTATTTTAGGAGAATTGGAATCTTTGATATTGAGACCTCCAGTCCATAAGCATGGTGTATGTTTCCATTTATTTGAATCTTTTTCAATATTTTAAATAAATTTTTATAATTTTCTCCAGAGAGACCTTGTATACTTTTATTAGGTTATACATTTATTCTAAATACATTTATCCTTTAGGTACTATATATTTTTTGAAGTTATTATAAATTATGTTTTTTAAAATATCATTTTCTTATAGTTTGTTACTGGTGATTAGAAAAGCAGTTGATTTTTATATATTGACTTTACAAACAGCCAACCTCGATACACTCCCTAGTTTTAATAATTTATACGTTGATTATTTTGTGTTTTTTGTATTCTCAATCATGTCATTTCCCAATAATGACAAATTTTTTTTCTTCCTTTCCAATTCTTATACTTCATATATTGTTTTCTTGCCTTATTCTACCAGCAGTTCTTCTAATACAGTGTTGAAAGGGGTACTGATAAAAGATCTTGTTTCTGATTGTAAAAAGAATTCTTTCAGTGTTTCTTCGTCAATATTTCTTTATCTATTAGGATAATCATATTTTTTCACTAAGCTGCTACTGTGGTAAATTATATTCATTAATTTACTAATATTAAACAAGTCTTGTGTTCCTGGGACAAAGCTGTCTTGGTCATGATGGGTTATTCTCTTTATACATTTCTGAATTTTGTTTGCTAATATTTTGTTAAGATTTTTGTATCTTTGTTCATGGATGAGATGGGCCTATAGTTATCCTTTCTTATATTGCCATTGTTGAATTTTAATATCAAATTTCTATAAGCCTCATAAAAAGAGTTGAGTTTACTGTATATTGGTATAGTATATGTAAGAAAGAATATAGGAATGTGCAGGTTTTTATTTCTCTTTGCTTTGTTTTCTGTCAGTTAAAATTCTCTAGGGACAAATATGATATATTTATATGTAGAATCTTAAAAGTAATACAAATAAATTTATTTACAAAACAGACTCACAGACATAGAAAAGAAACTTATAGTTACCAAAGACAAAGTGGGAGGAGGGATAAATTAGGAGTATGGGATTAACAGATACTCACTTCTATATATAAAATAGATAAACAACAAGGATTTACTGTATAGCAGAGAGAACTATATTCAATATCTTGTAATAACCTCTAATGGAGAAGAACCTGAAAAAGTACATATATTATATATATGTACAATCGAATCGCTTTGCTGTACACCTGAAACTAACACGATTAGTGTGTCACAATTACATATTGTGAATCGACTATACCTCAATTTAAAAAAATTCCCTACGAATTTTTCCATTTCATCTAAATTTTCAAATTTTTAGAATAACGTTTTTCTAAATTCATGAGAATTTATCTTTTATATCTCTAGAGCATCTAAAATTATGACCCCATCTTCATTCCTATCTTTATTCATTTATTCCCTCTTTCCGTTTTTTGGAAAAATCTTGCCATAAGATTATTAGAGTTTCCAGTGTTTTGGAGGAACCTATGTTTAGCTTTTTTGATCTGTACTAATTTGTATTCTATTTCATTATTTCTGGTATTATTTTAATGATTTCCTTTCTCCTAATTCTTTAGATTTATTTTAGTCTTCTTTTCCTAATTTCATAAAATAATTAGCTCATTAAATTTCAGTCTTTTTATGGTGTCTAGCATAATTACATTGTAGTCAGAAAATGTTTCATGTATAATATCAGTCTTTTTGGTCCAGTATAAATGCCCCACGGGTACCTCAAAACAAACAACACTGGATTTTGAAGCTGCTAGGTATAGTGGTCTGTATATGTCTATCATATCAAGCTTGTCTGTTGTGTGGATCAGATTTCTTGTATCATTATTTTTGAATGCTCACTCTATCAGTTACTGCTAGAGATGTGTTAAAAAGCTCCCACTCTTACTGTAAGATGTATTGCATTCTCCTTGTAAATATTGCTTATATATTTCAGTCTATGTTATAAGATGCAAATGAGTTTAAACTTGTTAGGTCAATTTTAATATGAGAAATATATTCAGAGAGGCCTACATTTAGACTATAAGTTATTTTTAGTTCAGTGATTCTGATTTTTACATTTTATAAAACATTTAGTAAACTACAGTTTAGACCAAAAAGATTTTACTATCATATTTAGCAATTCAGGGTTAAAAATATTCATGTCCCTTAACCTTGTTAACTCATTTCTGGGATGCTATCCCCCCAAAATAATAATAATAGCTAGAAGATGAAAAGAAATAACTGGTAGATAAAAAGTTTTATACGCATAGATGAAAGCACCATACATATTTATGATAGTGAAAAAAAACCAAATATACATTCCAACAATAGAAGAGTGGTTAAGTAGCTATGACACAGCTACACGATGGTATATTATGCAGCCATTAGAATCATTTGTAAAGAATTTGTAATAACACTGTAAAGTTATTATCACAATGATATGCAAATAATGCAGAGTATACACTATGACTTCAATTACTATAATAACAACTGTAGAAAAATTTCTACAAGGAAGTAATTCTAAATAGTAATATTAGTTGGTGAGATTTGGTTCTCCCCCTTCCTTTCTACTCTTTTGTGTTTTCCATATTTCCTACAATATCCATATATTTTTTTCCAATTAGATAGGGAAAGTAAACTTAAAAATATAGACTAACAATACATTTCTAACTAATATTTGGGTGTACATGATTAGTCTTTCATTCTATGTTATGTTGCTGTTTAGTTGACATTTTAAAATATCAAAGTAAAAAGCCATTTAAAATGTGGGATATGGATATGTATAAAGTAAAAGTCAGTGTTTCAAAAGATGCCTTACTGTGCTTTATGTCTCATAGGTAAAGTGTTGATCCAAGGGAACCAGTGCATTGCTGCCATGGTTTCCAGTCATCTGAGCCCATGGACAAAACCAGCAACTATTGGATCCTTCAGCCCACATGTGACAGAGTTTCCAAGAAAACGAAAAGGGAGTGATTCAGACCCATCCCAGTAAGTGAATTTGTTCCTCTAACCCCAGGAAATCTTCGACTCCAGGGAAGAAAGAAAAATATTACTTTTTTTTTCTTTTAAAAACAAATTAAAACCTTTAGTTTCTATTTATTTATTTTTTTATTGAAGTATAGTTGATTTACAGTGTTGTTAGTTTCTGCTGTACAGCAAAGTGATTCAGTTATACATATACATACATATTCTTTTTCATATTCTTTTCTATTATGGTTTATCACAGGATATTGAATATAGTTCCCTGTGCTATACGGTAGGACCTTGTTGTTTATCCATTCTATATGTAATAGTTTGCATCTGCTAGTCCCGAACTCCCAATCCAACCCTCCCCCTCCCCCTCCTTGGCAACCACAAGTCTGTTCTCAATGGCTGTGAGTCTGTTTCTGTTTCATAGATAAGTTCATTTGTGTCATATTTTAGATTCCATATGTAAGTGATATCCTATGGTATCTTTCTCTTCCTGACTTACTTCGCTTAGTATGATAATCTGTAGGTCCATCCATGTAGCTGCACAAGGCATCATTTCATTGTTTTTTACAGCTGAGTAATATTCTGTTGTATGTATATACCACATCTTCTTTAGAAAAAGACTACTTTTTAAATCATTATTTTTAATTACATGGTAATTAAAAATTTGGATAGGGTCAATTATTTATCCACCCAGCTGCCCCCTCTGTCATTGACTGATCCAACTCTGAAGGTTATTAGGTATCCAGGAAGGTCAACTGGAGGTTAATTTGCTTAACATTTATGGTCACAGGAAGATATTTGCCTTCCTAATTGAAATACTTGACTCTGAGGAGAACATCTTCTTGCATGTTTGGCTTACAATAATAATCACCACTTGCTTCTTTCCTTACTCATCATTCGTGTAACAAGCAACCCTTGGTTATCTGTGGCGACTTTAATCAAATAAAACTCTCGTTTTCCCTGTTTAGTAAGCCAAGTAGATTATACAATCAATGTTGAGAATACTTACTATCTCCTGATTCGTTTTTATTGCCTAATGCAGCTTGCAGTCCCAAATATTCTTTAATGACCTCCCCAAGGCTGGGGTTGATCTGGTGGAAGTAATAGGGCACAGTAAATATAGCAATGTAGAGCAATTCATTTTAGGCTGGTACTTTATGTAAATCATGAACGAAGGGAAAAATCCTGAGTGGGGGACAGGATGAGGATGTAATGAAACATCATAGCTCTTTATAACTCAGTTCTTCGAAGGACACTTTATATACTTTAGCTTCAGTTTCCAAGACAGCAGATTCAGTGTCATTCAAATATAAGTACCAGCACACTTCCCAAGACACATATAAATGACTTGAAGATTATCTGCTGCTTTTGGTTGTCTGTATTCTCTTAGTCTCTTCCAATAATGTGGATGATTGTAAATAACTAGTTGATCAAGTGACAGTCTATCTAGAACTGTTTGCTGTGCTACATCCTAGGTTATCAGTTGGTTAGTCCCCATTCACCTCGAGCTAGAAGTGACTGTCAGTCCTTTTTTATTTTCTTTAGAACCATAAGCACCGTTGTTCTTTCTTAATATCTGAATAAGAATGTGGCTTTCAAGTGAGAACTAGAGTCACATGATTTTAAGCGACGTAGGGGCATGGTTGAGACCTTATAGTGGTTTTGAGAGTGAATGGGAAAATGAGGGCAGTGACACGGGAAATACTAGAAACATGCAAAGTAATGACAGATAATGATTTTTTTTTGGCAGAAGGCAACACTAGAGATTATTTAGTCAATTACCCGCATTTTAGAAAATGAAGCAGCTGGAACTCAGAAATATCAAGTGCCTTGCCCATCATTATCCAGCTAGCTGGAATGCCTGATTGTCAGTGTGGTAGTTTCCTCATTACACCCTGGTTCCTGTTTCTCTGCAACTGGAGGGGAGGGTGCTTCTAGCACATGAGAACAACCATGCTGTCCATTTTCCAGCATGTCTGGTAGGGGTGACCCAAGGCCTCCCTCCTTCCAGGTCAGGAATCATGAAAGAAAAAGTGGTGGAAAAACTTTCTCAGAATCCCTTTTCCTATCTCCTTTCAACAAGGGTAGAAATATCAGCATCCAGTGGCAGCAGGTAAGCCCTGGACTATCATTTGACATAATTCCTGCTTGAAGACGGCCTAGAGTAGCAGCATAAAGAGAGCGTACACCCCACTGATTTGCCCATTATCTATCCCAGAGCGTCTCCATTCTGCCCCAATCCTTCTTTCATCCCACCATTTTCCATTCTCTCTAATGAAATGAGGGATGTCAAAGTACTTTATGGATTTTACGAAGTACTGACTGTATAGCATCCTTCCCAGAGACTCGGGGCATGAAGTTGATTTCATTGGTGGAGCCTCCAAGTGTTGGATATATTTAAACAAAGAAGAATATGTGAGATGGTTCACCCTTTCTGCAGCACTGTGGGTTTGAGTGGAGAGCTGGTTCTTTAAAAGGGTCATTGATGAAGATTCCCTGGAATGTAGTCATTAACATTTACTGAGTACCTGCTATATGATACCCAGTAGACCAGGAGGGAGACACACAGATAAGATACAAGAAACTTGTACAAATGGGAAAGATACAAATAGTTATTGCCCATCATGATAGCTTCCATAAGGGGGACCCTAGGTATTATGGCAACAAGGAAAGTTGGGTATTTACATAATATTGGGATCAGAGTGAAGGACAGCTTCCTGGAGGTGTTGACTTAAGCTAAGTTTTGAATGAAGAATGGAAATGAGCCGTTCAGAGCAGGAGTAGAGAAGGTACTTCAGGCAGAAGGAACAGCTGTGCAGAAGCACAGAGTATGAAGCAGCACACTGCTGATCAGGAAACAAGTGGTTGTCACAGTAGAGCAGAGGGCACACCAGGAGGTGAGGTGGGTGGGCTATGAGACTTGAGGGGTAAACATGGACTAGGTCATGAACCTCTGCTGAACTAAAGCGTCTGAAAAGTGTCTTTGCTAAAGAATCTGAAAAGTGTCTTGAATGCAATAAGGAAAATGGAAGGATTTTAAGCATGAGAAGAGCTTGATCAGATTACGTTTTAAAAACTTTGCTTGCCTTTGCACTTTTTAAAAAAACGTTTTATTGTAGTAAAATATATGTAACATAAAATTTGCTGTTTTAACCACTTTTAAGTGTACAATTAAGTGGCATTAATTACACTCATGGTGTGTACAACCATCACCACTGTTTCTGAAACTTTTTCATCACCCCACTCAGAAACACGGTACCCACTAAATAGTAGTTCTCCATACCCCCTTTTCCCCCAGCCCCTGGTAAACTCTAGCCTACTTTCTAGCTCTAAGAATTTGCCTGTTCTAGACACTTCACATAATTGGAATCATACAATATTTGTCCTTTTGTCTCTGGCTTATTTCACTTAGTGTAATGTTTTCAAATTTCACCTACGTTGTAGCATGTATTAGGATGTCATTCTTTTTTACAGCTAAATAATATTCCATTGTATGTATATACCACATTTTGCTTAACCATTCATTTTTTGGTGGATATTTGGGTTGTGCCCACCCTTTGGCTATTGTGAATAATGCTGCTATGAACATTGGTGTACAAGTATCTGAGTCCCTGCTTTCGATTCTTTTGGGTATATACCTATGAGTAAAATTGCTGGGTCAGATGGTAATTCTTTTTTCTTTTTTTTGGAGATTCATCAGTTTTTAAAATTAATTAATTATTTATTTATGGTTGCATTGGGTCTTTGTTGCTTGTGTGTGGGCTTTCTCTAGTTGCAGCAAGCGGGGGCTACTCTTCGTTGCGGTGCGCAGGCTTCTCATTGCGGTGCCTTCTCTTGTTGTGGAGCGTGGGCTCTAGGCACACGGGTTTCAGTAGCTGTGGCATGCGGGCTCAGTAGTTGTGGCTCGCAGGCTCTAGAGCACAGGCTCAGTAGTTGTAGAGCACGGGCTTAGGTGCTCCGTAGCATGTGGGATCTTCCCGGACCAGGACTCGAACCCATGCCTCCTGCATTGGCAGGCGAGTTCTTAACCACTGAGCCACCAGGGAAGCCCCTCAGATGGTAATTCTATGTTTGGTTTTTGAGGAACCACCAAACTGGTTTCCACAGTGCCTGCACCATTTTACATTCCCACCAGAAATGTGTGAGGGATTCAATTTCTCCATTTTCTTGCTGGCATTTGTTATTTTCCATTAAAAAAAAAGTTGTCCTAGTAAGTGTGAAGTGGTACAGATTTATATTTTCAAAGGATCACTCTGGAAACAGCATGGAGGATGGGCTGAAGGAGGAAAATCCAGCAGGCAGAGAAAACAGCTGAGAGATGTTTGCTAGGGTATAGGTTTTTCTGAGCATTGGTCCAAGAGAGTGGCCCTAGGCAGGAAGGGCATGGAAAGGGAGGGACACATTATGGCACATTTAGAAGTTAGAATCTCTAAGATTTCGTGCTTGTTCATGGGGGAGAGCGGAAATGTAAGAAGCATCCAGGTTTTCTGACTTGGACACCTAGATGGAGGATGGTATTTTCGTTCACAGAGGCTGAGGGAAAGATGATGAGTTCAGTTTTGGCCACAATGAGAGTGTGATGTTTATGGGATCTTCCAAGTAGGTGGATGGATATGAAGGTCTGGAACTCAGGGTTGAGGCCTGGCCCGGAGATGGAGATTCAGACACCATTAATGTACAGAGAGCAAGTGGACTGGCATGGATGCATGTATGGAGTGGGAAGACTGGGGGGCTCAGAGAAGAGGGGACGCCTACCCAGAAGGTGAGGAGACAAGGCTCTGAAGTGGGAGCGACATCTCAGAAACCGAAGGAAGAAAATTTTCAAAAGAGAAAGGCATAGAAAGCAGCAAATCTGGGGCTTCCCTGGTGGCACAGTGGTTGAGAGTCCGCCTGCCGATGCGGGGGACACGGGTTCGTGCCCTGGTCCAGGAAGATCCCATATGCCGTGGAGCGGCTGGGCCCGTGAGCCATGGCTGCTGAGCCTGTGCGTCCGGAGCCTGTGCTCCGCAACGGGAGAGGCCACAACAGTGAGAGGTCCACATACCACCAAAAAAAAGAAAGAAAGAAAAAAAAGAAAGCAGAAAATCTGGAGGCTGTTTTGACCGTATTTGCTTCCAATTTTGTTTGTGTTTCGTTGATTTAGGGATTCAAAATGCAGTGAAAGTAGTTTTCAAGGAAAGCTTGCACTGTGTTTTGAAAAAATTATGTTACTGTAATATAAGATGCTACACTAAGAAAATGCATCTAAGTAATGTGAATGTTATTAATATCAGAGAGCTTATTAAAATTCATAAATAAAATATTATGACTGTAGACCAAATGCCAGCATGGAGAAAAATACAAAGAACAAATTTACTAATTATCTAGGTGCATGCTGCAAACAAAGAAATGAATTATATGACTAACAACGTCGTGCCTTTATTCTATTCCGCAAGGGACCATTAAATAAAAGTGTATTTGGATTTCCTAAGTACAGTAGGTTTGGATTTCACCAAGGAGGCAAGTTCAGTCAGTGAGTTAATTTGCTAAAACACGTATAATCAAAGCAAAAGCATGATTTAAAACAGCCAAACTTTACCTTTTGAGATTGAAGTAATGTATATGTATATATAATTCCAGACCATTAGGAAGAAAATCATTCATCTATATAATTATTTTCTGTTTTAGTCCATAAATATGAAGTCAGGCAGAAAAGAGGGGAAAAAAAGGAGCTGACTTAATCTAACCCTCTCTTTTGCTTCAAAGAAGCTGTTTAATTTTACACCACAGAGCAGGCTGACAATGATCAAGGCATAGAGGAAGGTACACCAGCCAGCACAGAATAAGTTTTACTGGCCTCCTGTTAGGTCTGTGACCTTGAGCAGTCATTACCCATACTGGGCCTCAATTCCTTCATCTGTAAAATCGGGGATAGTAATAACTACATGATTCTTAAATGCTGTGAGAATGAAATAACACATGTGAAAATATTTTTGATAAACTATCATCAAAGCTATTTATTTAGACAGTAATAAGGAAAAGCATCCTTTGATTAAGGTTTTATCTTAGTGGTCCTTTTTTATTTGGAATATTTATATGCATCTGTTCATAAATTTTATTAACTTTTCTATAAACAGCATATATTTATCTTTTGTAAGCAAAAAATATTCTTGAAACCTCAAATAAAATACATCACATGAATAAAATAGTTCAAAGGTAGGTCAAACTTTTTTCAAAGCCTGGAAAATGATGATTGTTGAGTCTTCTAAGAGGGAAATTTGGCAAGATGAGTCAGAAGCCTTAAAATAGTTATCCATAAATTGTATGTCTAAGGGTTTAATCCTAGGAGAATCATCAAAGATGCATGTACCACAATAGTATTAGTCATACTATTTATAATATTGAAAAATTAGAATATTGAGATATCTAATAATAGAAAATTATTAAATAAACTATAGTGTAGCTAACCAATGGGCCACTATTTAATCACTACAAATCATATTCTCCAAGAATATTTGAAGCTATGGGAAAATATTTATGTTACAGCGTTAAATGAATAAGGCAAGACATGAAAAATTTTACACTATGATCTGAATTTTGTTTATTTTATATATATATACATATATATATAAAACACACATCTACATAAATATCCTCGCATGCCCCACCACCAACCCCATAGCTAAGTAAAATAGTCAAAGCTATTTTTTGTATGTATCTAGATACATGTCTAGGAAAGAGATTGGAGGGAGACCCATTGAAATATTGACTGATTATTTCCAGATGAGATTATGGGTGCTTTGCCCTGAATTTTTAAAATGCCCTTTCAAAAAATGATACATTTGGGAATGTATTTTTAAAAATACATATTTAAAAAAACCTATTCCGTCTGCATAGTTTTTTAATGTGGAAAGTATTCTATCATCATCAGTATATTTCACTTTGGTAGTGGTCTGGCGACTACATTTCTGAATGAATAAACACAGACCCATATAGCACATGTATGTATGTATATGTATATATAAATATTTATACACACATATATATACATTTAGTATATTCTGCTAAGGCATATACTAATGTGAAAATTAATATTATTGGCAAGTGATCGGTTTCCAGTTTTTAAAAATATTTCTTACCATCTAGATGAATTTTCAGGTAAAATGAATTCCTTTTGATTAAAGATCTGAGATTCTTAATGTATTTTCAGGCTATTTTAATAGAGCTATTATAAAATTTTTGGCTAATCCATCAATGTTTTAAAAATAGCTATTTTATTTAATGTTATTTCTATGAACATTATATTCCTTTTCAAGATTGGCATGGGATAATTTCTAAATAGAGCAGTAATTATTATTCATTGTCAGTTCACATAGTTTTGTTACCTGATGGGGATGAGGCACCTGTCAGCTTTAGTAGGAGAGCAGCCCATGCAGACAGTAATAATTGTTTCAATTAGGAGCTCAGGGTAGCATGTATAACTAAAGACTTAATAGGAATTAGGATGATTGGACTTAATCCCACATTTATTTCTCAAGAATTACCGAAAATCTGTTTCATGTAGTTTGATATTTTATCCTGCTTTTTTGTAGAATGGAAGATGGTGAACAACAAGTAAAAATGAAGTCCTTCAGGTATACTGAACTGTTGAGAGGGTACACGGTGGGTGGGAAAGGTCGCACATGTAGACCGTTAGCCAAAGCAAATGGTGATGTCAAGATAGAATGGATTCATGAATATTAGCTTTTTCTCATATGTTCTGCTCTGAGAAGATGCAGATACCTCAGGCCCAAATTATGGCGCTCATAAGTTCCTTTCGCTCTGATGAGCTCATTTCCAGCTCTGGAATGCATGCAGGGAGTCAGGTGGGTGATGCCAGCAGTTCTGCTTCTCTGTCAGAGAAGCCAGGCAGATCCCACAGGGCAGGGTCCCTGCCGCGTGCCTGCCTGCCCTGAGTCCAGAACCTTCCCGAGCTCCCTCAGCCCTGCTGGACCACCTTTCAGCATAGGAAGTCTGAAATGAGAACTCATTTTCTTCTCCATGAAGCCAGAGACCCCTGCCTTGAAGTAATGCAGCCACTCAGGGTGAAGGAGTAGGAGTGACTGGGAAATAAATACAGTTCTAAAAACAAAACAAAACAAAACCATCTGATACCATCATCAGATACATTATACCTTTTTTCTCTATCTACTTGAAAAACATTTTGGCTTATGTGTCTTTAAATTTTTCTCAGAATAGCTATTTATTGAAAACAACTATTATTTTCTTGAAGCACTAGAGAAAACCTAATTCATCCAATAAGCAAATCAGAATTACTTACAAGGAGTGTCCGATTATTAGGAATCCATCACCATAAAGTCTGTCAGTTGTTTTCATCATATTCTTTCAACGTCAACAAGTTTTTTTTCCTACATCTGGCAACATGGCCAGATCTCAGTTTTGCTTTTTCTCCATTTATTGTTTTTTTTTTTTTTTAATATGACTCTCTGCACAACACTGACATGGTTCAAAGTGACAGTAACAGTTCACAGAGCCAGAGCCCTGATAAATTATTGAGCAGAGAACTTGCCTGTGGGTAAATATGCCCTTCTTTAATAAAATTCTTTAAGAAGTCTTCTCAGGTGCACCTCCTTCAAGTAAAGTATCTTATTCAGAAACTGGCTATTTCACCTTCCTCTGTCTTTCCTAGCTCCCAGCATCATCATTCGTTATTCCCAAGTGACCTTGTTCCTACCTGTTCTCATCTCCCTCAAAACCCTGGCTCTAAGAGAAGTCACTTTCTCTTCTGCTGTACATTCCTGGAATCAGGCATCTCTGTCCACTGCTACTGTCCATGCTAATGGGTAATGTTGTTAGAAAGAAGAGGTGAACATTATAGCAAGTAGATAATCATGACATTTTTAAAATCATAAATCTTTAATCTAAAAAGTTCTCATGGGGGAATTCCCTGGTCCAGTGGTTAGGACCCGGCGCTTTCACTGCTGTGGCCCGGGTTCAATCTGGTCGGGGAACTAAGATCCTGCAAGCCGTGTGGTGTGGCCAAAAATAAACATAAATAAAAATTGCTCATGAATAGACCAAAGTACGAGCAGATAACTGCATTTTATGTAAATACACAGGTAATTGAATTCCATCCAGTTCACCCCAAAGTACTTATTTTGTTCCAGGAGTGTCGTTGGCCAAGCGTGAATGGTTGGGCGGATGGTGCTCCGTCAGCGCTTCCCCCCTTGGCCCCACTCTTCCACCTAGTTTAAAGTCTCTAAAAACAGATCGGGACGAGTCTCCTATTTTTCCTCTTTCCCATTAGATTGCCTTCCCCAAACTCTTCTTCTTTTTTTTTCTTTTGTTTTAATATAACCTTTTTTTTTTTTTTTTTTTGCGGTACGCGGGCCCCTCACCGCTGCGGCCTCCCCCGCTGTGGAGCACAGGCTCTGGATGCGCAGGCTCAGCGGCCATGGCTCACGGGCCCAGCCGCTGCGTGGCCCGTGGGATCCCTCCGGTATGGGGCACGAACCCGTGTCCCCCGCATCGGCAGGCGGACTCTCAACCACTGCGCCACCAGGGAAGCCCTTTTTATACTTTTTAAGTCAGTTTAAGTGAAGGTTTCTGTCATTTGTAACCACAAGATTCTTTCTTTTCCCCACTCAGTACCTAGATATGTTTATTTAGTTTATTTTTTTATTGGAGTATAGTTGCTTTACACTGCTGTGTCAGTTTCTGCTGTGCAGCAAAGTGAATCAGCCATATGTATACATATATGCTCTCTTTTTTGGATTTCCTTCCCATTTAGGTCACCACAGAGCACCAAGCAGGTTCTCATTAATTATCTATTTTATACGTGGTAGCGTATATATGTCAATCCCAATCTCCCAGTTCATCCCCCCCTTCCCCCTGGTATCCATACATTTGTTCTCTATGTCTGTGTCTCTATTTCTGCTTTGCAAATAAGATCATCTATAACCACAAGATTCTTCACAAATCTTGAGAGAGTGCTTAGGTTGCATTACTTGCTCAACATTTCACATGTTGCCAGTATTTCTCTTATGTCAGTGCAGCTGAGTGACCATTTTACCCTGGGAAGAACCAGTTCTCTCTTGGGCTGTGGCGACCACTTTGCTGAGCACAGTGATAATAGCAGGAGGCTCGAGAGACCGGGGCCATGTGTGGTTCAGGTTTCAGCCTCGTGCTCATAGACAAGTCACGTAACCTCTGAGTTAGAAAAGGGGCACGGAGATGAGAGGGGATTAAGTGACATCACATCGTTGTGGTGTCATCCGGAGGCCAAGACTGCCCCTCATCTGCTGAACTCGCTGCTGGGGAGTGTGAATGAGGCCCCCCCAGACTAGGCTGCCAGATAAAATACAGGACACCTGGCCAACTGTGAATTTCAGATACGTAATGAAGACTTTTTAGTACAAGTATGTCCCAAATATTGCACAAGGATATACTAAAAAATTATTCACTGTTTATCTGAAATTCAAAGTTAACTGCGCGTCCTGGTGCCCCCAGTGCCCTCCCATGTTCAGGCTCCTCAGGACGTGTACTCCAGGGAAAGTGACTCTGCAACTTCGGTTTGACCATGTGGCTCAAGCCATCTCAAATATTTAAGAACTATTTTAAGAACTAGAATTTATAGGAGTTTGTGGTTATTTGGCTCTTCAGGGTGAAGAAGGGAGGGAGGGTCTAGAGCTAGTCTAGTGGCGTCACCAATCAAGATAAACCCTATAGAAGGAAGAGTAATCAGGGCTGGCAGAGGAAGGATTAAAATGGGGTCAGCTGCAGAGAATGCATTCAGTTTGGGATTTCTTGAGTTTTAGGGGGCTTATGAATCCCTGAGGCGCATAATTTTAGTTCTGAATTGGATAACGAATGAATGAGATAGGGATTGAATGGTAAGTAGCTTATGAGTAGTTGTAAAGCCTTATGAAGGTGTGCGATCTCTTAGGGTGAAGGTATAGGTGAGGAGAGAGTGGTGTCAAGTGAGGGGTGTCTGGGGGGCCAGTATTGAAGGACAGAGGAAGAGCTGAGTGGGGAGGCTAAGGGGGCGGAGCTGAGCGGAGAGGCTGGAGGAGCGGAGAGGTCACAGAAGCCAGAGAAGAATGGGAAATGGCAACAGTGTCAAATTCAAGGCAGGGATCACCTGGGGTTGCATAAGATGAGGATGACCTCTGCTAGAGTAGTTTTAGTGGAATGGGGGCTGGGAGGATGATTTGATTTGATTTGATTTCAATTTTTTTTTTTTGGCTGCACTGGGTCTTCGTTGCTGCCCGTGGGCTTTCTCTAGTTGCGGTGAGCGGGGGCTACTCTTCGTTGCAGTGAGTGGGCTTCCCGTTGCAGTGGCTTCTCCTGTTGCGGAGCACGGGCTGTAGGTGCATGGGCTTCAGTAGTTGCGGCACACAGGTTCAGTAGTTGTGGCTCACGGGCTTAGTTGTTCCATGGCATGTGGGATCTTCCTGGACCAAGGATCGAACCCGTGTCCCCTGCATTGGCAGGCAGACTCTTAACCACTGCACCACCAGGGAAGTCCTGGGGGGTTGATTTTAATAGGAGAGGCACCTGGGAGATGAAAGGTTAAGTGGAGACCGTACTCTCAGGAAGCTGGCCAAGGAGGGAAGACATTAGCAAGGGAAAAAAATCCCTAGAATTCTGGAAAGGGGTTTCTTCCTCAAAGGGAAGAGACTTGAGCCCATTTATCGACGCATAGAAGGAGCTGTGAAAGAGAATGAGCTTAAAATGCTGATAACTGTGCAAGCAAAGACCAGAAAGGAGTTAGCTTTGAATAGAAGGCGACCCATTCTTCCTCTAGACCGGAGGGAAGCTAAAAAGCCACCTGCTGCAGCTCTCACACAGAGGTCTTAGTTCTTGAAGGTTTCAGAGAATAAGGTCAGGAAGGAAGGAGCAAGGGTATGGGGGGGTGGAGGTAAAAGCAGTGTGAATGAGTGCCACTCCTGCCTCTTCCCTGAATGCCACCTGCAGGGCCAAAGTCGGGAGGAAGAACAGTGGGGGCTTGCTGGCCTCACCCGTGCTCCCACTGCTGCCTCTGGGGTCACTGGGGGTCTGTTAAGTGTTAAATATAACGGAAGCTCTTTCTCCTTCTTAGAGAAGCTCACAGCCAAACCGAAAAGCGCAGGAGAGATAAAATGAACAACCTTATTGAAAAACTGTCCGCAATGATCCCTCAGTGCAATCCCATGGCACGGAAACTGGACAAACTGACAGTTTTAAGAATGGCTGTTGAACACTTGAGATCTTTAAAAGGTGAGTTTGAAAATGGCCTCCACACTTGGGTTTGTGAAGTCTTCCCTGTAATTGAAGTCCCTGATGGGTTTGTTTTGTTGTTATTGGCTACTGAGATTTTATACAGATGTGTCTTTCAACTGTACAGGTATTCATTTTGATGCTTGTCCGTATTCTGTATGTGGAGAAAATACTAATTTGGATGTCAGAAAACTTGGTTTCACTAAAAGCTTCATCTTGAGTTTACTATGTGAACTTGAAAAGCCTTTATGTTTCTACGAGTTTTCTCATACACAATATGAAGACGATAAAACCTGCTGTACATACCTCTCGATATTTTAGAAGTTTTTACATGTTAATTATTATAATTTTAAGTTATTGACAGATTTCCACTATTAGAAAAGAAAACCTCCTTAAATTCAGCAATTTCTCTTAAAACTTTATTCAGACTTGTAAGTAGTACCTGAAAATGCATCACACCTTACTATTCTAAGATATTCTCACATTTACGAGACATTGGGTGAAGGAGATCCTTAGCTGATGCTTCTTGCGGCGTGCGCGATCGTTTCTGACTTTAGAAGTTCCCCTATTTGAGCTTGAATTTTAAGTCAAAGCGTAATAAGTATTCCGTGTATATGTGTAGTGGAAGTCACATCTGGTTTGGGAATAACCCTGGTCTGACTTGGGGGGCAGAATGATGGAAATAGAATTGAGTTTTAGGTACAGGAATGTTAATGACATAAATTCATATTGAGGTGATTTGAGGACTGGCAGAGGAGTTCGCTGCAGACCACTGAGAAGACTCTGAAAGTTCAGATTTGTAAAGATCTAAAAGATTATAGTGAAATCTGGCTCAAAAAGTATAAGAAAGGAATAAGCAAAGGAAGACCAAGGGTCTTCTTTAGATCTCTGTACTATACCGCTTGCCAGGAAAAGGAATCTGTTTCAGGGAAAAGGAAGTTCTGTGGTCTGAACGTAGAGACTTTGCCAAGTCAAGTTAAAGTGGCTTAGAGGAGAGCAGTGTTCCCTGGACTCCAGGTGCAAACTGGAGCCCAGACAAAGAGGATCTTACTTCATAATGAGCCAGAAAGTCCTGGCAAATCTGTTCGGATTGGAGGAGGAGGGGGCATTGGCAAATTAGGAAGTAAAACTAGAGACAGCTATTAAAGGGCTATTCAGTAGTAATTTGTGCAAGTTGTACTTTCAATCACCTTCCTTAGATCTCCACAGATGGTAGAAAAATGACTTATGCACTCTGATCAGCTGAGTGCATGCAAATCTGGAGTGCAGGCAGTGGGGAAAAGCAAGTTCAGCCCTTGATCCCTTCAGTGCCATGCAGAGAGCAGCCCAGGTGTTGGGAGACTGCCTGGCAGGCTTCCTTTTGGGAGTGTGATAGGAGGTCTTTGGTTCATAAGAGTCTGTTGTGAAAGAAGATTCTCTTTTACCCACAACTGGGTCTTGCATAAGTTGTATGCAACACTTCCCTTAAATCTTTTAGCAGTGAACATTAGCAGGCTCAACCGAGGTCATTTGCTTGCAGCCCTAAAATTAGCCAACAGTTTTCACATTCACAACGTCCTGGCAGAAGAGGACCTAAGGGAAAAGCCATGAATCAGTCAACTAATTCAACAAACGTGAAATGAGCATCGGCTCGCTCCCTGTGCTGTGCTGGGGTTAGGGAAACGAAGGAGGCAAGATCTCTGTGCTTGGAGGGGTTCGTGGTGGCCGAGAGACAGACCCCGGAGGAGATCATTAACACGCAGTGTGATAAATGACGCGTGGGGCGAGGGGCAGCCCAGTAGGGAGGAGACGCTGCCTAAATCCAGAAGGGATTCTTTGGAACAGAGCGTAGACTTCACCACTGGCCCTTCTAAGCTGAAGCGAGGTGGTCGTGTACGCATCACACATCCTGACCAGATCCTTAGTCAGTGCTACCTGTGGATGAGAATGACTTAAAGCAGCTGGGGCTGCATTCCCGTGCCCTAGCCAGAGTGTACCCCGACTCGATCCACAAATGCCCAGATGCCAGATCATGAGAAGGCTGCACGTGGGTGGTCCACACCTAATTACTTTGAAGACAGAGGATGGTGAAAGGATTTTTTTCTCTACACTCTGCAGCAGTGCTTTGCAGACTATCTGGGGGGGAGAGCAAGTGCTCCCCACCCCCATCCATTGTAAAATACGGTACAATTAATTAGTGGAAAAACGCTCATGGGCTGGGATGACACAACAGTGTTACGTTTCCATAAAAGTGTCTAAATGTGTATTCTTTTTTTTTTTTTTTTTTTTTTTTTTTTTCCTTGCGTTATGCGGGCCTCTCACTGTCGTGGCCTCTCCCATTTGCGGAGCACAGGCTCCGGACGCGCAGGCTCAGTGGCCATGGCTCACGGGCCCAGCCGCTCCGCGGCATGTGGGATC
>NW_006770652.1:3785134-3815133 GCF_000442215.2 Lipotes vexillifer
CTCTCAAGCACTGCGCCACCAGGGAAGCCCTAAATGTGTATTCTTAATTTCTGTGCTCATCTCACCACGGTGTGATGACGACAGTGGTTTGCAGACCACATTTGGAGTCAGCCTTCTGCAGCAGCAGGCGCTTTCCGAGAACCTGCGTGGGTCTGAATACCTGGAAGCCAATAATGCATGCGTGGGTCCTGGAGGCAAACCTGGGTTCGAATCCTGGCTCCCTGCCCTTAATTGCCATGGGACTTAAGTTATTTCACATTCTAATCCTCACCTCCCACAGCTGTGAAACAGGGATAATGTATTGCCTCATAGGGTTGTTGTTAAGAGTAAAGGACGAGTGTAAAGGGTGAGCACAGTGTTTCTCTTTTTTTCATTATTGTTCTTTTTTTTTACTGCAGTATAGTTAACAATGGTGTGTTAGTTTCAGGTGTACAGCAAAGTACATATTGAGCTATCCATATACAGTAGGTCCTTGTTGTTTATTTTGTATCCATTAATCCCAAACTCCTAATTTATCCCTCCCCAACACCTTTCCCCTTTGGTTAACCACAAGTGTGAGTCTATGTCTGTGAGTCTGTTTCTGTTTTGTAAATACTCTTTCTGTTATTTGTATCATTTTTTTAGATTCCACATATAAGTGATATCATATGAAGTTTGTCCTAAGACAGATATCAGAGAAAGAGCACAGGGTTTCTTGATGCTGGAGGTGGTGGTCAGAGGACAGGAGGAAGAATTGTTACTGTCATATTGATCATTATTATCCTTATTATAATGATCATTGTCATACTGTCATTTTTTAATGACGGTGATGAACTTTATAACAAAAGTCAGTGATCATGTTTCCTCATTTATTTTTGCCACCAGAATCCGAGAATCGACTTTGTCACTGCCCTTTGGCAGGCGTACAGAATCGCACAGCTTGCATTTTGTTAGCTCACCTCACCCTAGCTTTAGCTCTTTGCTGACTGCCCTCTTTTTCTCCCTGGCACGTCCTCACGTCCTCACGTCCTCACGTCCTCACTCTCCTGTTTCGTCAGGGCTCGTCCATTCTGGCTGACTGACACTGACTGGCTTTCCTCAGCACGATTCCGCCAGCCTCACTTCAGGCCAGCCTGGAAGTGTCAGCGCCTCACTCACATTGATTTATTCCTGTGCCTGGCCTGGCATGCAGAGTCTGCATCTTTCGTCCCTTTCTCAACTCCCTCCTACCAGGCTACTGGGTAGTAATAAGAAGAAGAAGAAGAAGTCATTTGGGGAAATTCTTTGAGGGCTACCTAGAAGGTAGATTCCAAAAGAGATTTCATTTGCTTATGCCAGGCCTTTAAGGGGTGCTGCCAGTCTGAGAAGACTTTACCAAATCACTCTGAGTGTGTGTGATTTTCTGGTTTTGTTTTTTCCCCACCACTTAGGTAGTTGGTGAGTTTCGGCTGTAAATTCATCCAAGGACCAATTAATTGCTAACAGGTCTCAGGGTGTTACCCTACCTTTCTTTTGCAAAAGCATCTTTCCTTGCGGTGCCTAGAAGGAGGGGTTTAGGGTTAGGGAGGTTGGGAAGTGTAAGGGAGGGAAATGTGATTTACTTTTGAATCACCCTTGCTTGGAGGTTATCTGGGGACAGCACACCTTGGCTTGATGAACTGTCCCCTGCGCCCCCTTGTGGCCATGAAGGGCTTTCCCTGTCAAGGTTGGTGGATGCCCTCAAGACAAACGTACTTTTAGTTCTTCCCTTACTTCTCTCAGGTCAAATTTTACCTAGCTTTGACATGATCATTACTTATCATTTTCCCAGCTCTTCTGGTTTCTTTCCTTTTAATACAGTAATCTCTGTGCTAAGGGCTTAAAGTGAATTATTTCATTTATATTTTATACATTTTTTTGTATTATCAGAAGTCTCCATATGATCTTTAAAGGGTCATATGGGAAATCTTATGAATTCATAAAATTTGCTTAGAATTCCAGAATCTCTATATTCAGGGTAATTCATATGATCAGTTTTAATAAGCTAAGAAATTATAAAAATAACCAGAGTCATGAATATTGTTGCATGTTATTATAATGTTATAGATAATATATTGCACTTCATTACTTTTCAATATACAGCTCTTACTGTCTGCATATTTGAGTATAATGGAATAAGCAGTTCTAAGAATTTACAGTCTGACAGGCAGAACACTTCAATCTAGTAATAACGAAGAAAGAATGATTACAGAAGAGGTCTTAGAGTGTGCTAAAAGAGAAAGTACCATCCTCGTTGTCACCAATAGCAACAGCAGCATTGCTAATGTTCACTGAGCATTTACTACATTTCCATCTCTATTTTTTTTTAAAGAAATACTCTATTCTATTTATTTATTTATATTTTTGGCTCTGTTGGGTCTTCGTTGCTGCACGTGGGCTTTCTCTAGTTGCAGTGAGCGGGGGCTACTCTTTGTTGTAGTGCACAGGCTTCTCATTGTGGTGGCTTCTCTTGTTGCGGAGCACGGGCTCTAGGCGCGCGGGCTCAGTAGTTGTGGCTCAGGGGCTCAGTAGTTGTGGCTCAGGGGCTCTAGAGTACAGGCTCAGTAGTTGTGGTGCACGGGCTTAGTTGCTCCGTGGCATGTGGGATCTTCCTAGACCAGGGCTCGAACCCATGTCCCCTGCATTGGCAGGTGGATTCTTAACCACTGCGCCACCAGGGAAGTCCCTCCATCTCTATTTTTAATAACTAGTTGACTTCTTTATTTTCAGGTATGACAAGTTCTTATGCAGGAAATAATTACAGACCTTCATTCATTCAGGATAATGAGCTCAGACACTTAATTCTTAAGGTAAGTTAAGAGATATGTTTGTCTAAGTTGTATTTGTCCTTTCATTTTTGTTTGAAAGGGAGGAAGATTTTTAGTTCTAAAAATTCCTGTTCTAAACATACAGGACTCTGTATTATACCAAATTTCCTTTAAGATAAAAGTTTAAGTTATGCAAGTAAACATGTCTTATTAGTTTGGGCTAATGAATGTAGAGGCAGAGGATAGGCACTTTCCAAAGGAGAGAGCATAGCTTGTCTTTAATGCTAAGCTCCTTACACTGCCTGCTGCACTCACTTCCCACACCGTAGGCTCTATTCCCCACTATTGGCACCTCCTTCAAGGCCATCTGCCTTGTACTCAATTCCTTCAGGATCCTGTTCTCTGCAGATGAGCCAGCCACTGCTTACTGAATGAGTTGTTAGTCGATGCTTTGCCATTTCTGTCCTCATCATTTCACGTGCATGCCTGGGTTTCAAATTCACTGGTGTACAGGTTTACTTGACGTGGAAAATATGACCATGTCATTGGCTTATCCTGCTCCCAGGAGGTAATACATGTCTTGATCTTATGCTGTTACTACTAGGCTTTATGCCTTAGTATGATTAAATAGAAAGATTTTTTGATATACATTTGTCCGTTTTTCTTTTAATTTTTTTAAAGAGCCCCTTTTTTATTTGAACAGCTGAATTCAAATATAGTATTCCTGATGCTTCCTTCATCCCAATCTGCACAGTCCTTCCGTCTCAGTACATCCACAGGCAACCGTTATTGATGTGTTTTGATATCTTTACAGAATTTCTGTATGAGTATAGAATTCGACATAGGTAATTTTTATATTTTAAAATATCTCAACTAGATATTCCATGCCTGGACTTTCCAAGTCAAAAACATTACTTTAGACTGGGGTTCACTTTGATTTTATCAGTCTTTTTATGTACTGAGAAAATTTCTTAAAATTAATTTTACTAGCTCTTGTGACCACTCTACTAGTTTTATTGCTACAGTAATTTCCTCAAAATCTGAATGTATGTGTATGAGAGAGACAGAAGATATCTTTTAAAATATTCACTTTGTATTTTTAAATCCTAGACTGCAGAAGGCTTCCTATTTGTGGTTGGATGTGAAAGAGGAAAAATTCTCTTCATTTCGAAATCAGTCTCCAAAATACTTAATTATGATCAGGTATCCAAAACTGAGGATATTTTCTTACTATGTTTATTAATTTAAAAAAAAAAATTTGGGGGGGGGTGGCTGCGTCGGGTCTTAGTTGAGGCATGCAGGATCTTTCGTTGTGGTGTGGGCTCTTTGTTTGGCGCATGGGCTCTTTGTTGCGGCATACGGGCTTCTCTCTAGTTGAGGTGCATGGGCTCTGGTTTGAGGCACATGGGCTCTCTAGTTGAGGCACACGAGCTCAGTAGTTGCGGCATGCAGGCTTAGTTGCCCCATGGCATGTGGAATCTTAGTTCCCCAGCCAGGGATCGAACCCGTGTCCCATGCATTGGAAGGCGATTCTTTACCACTGGACCACCAGGGAAGTCCCACTATGTTTATTTTGTAAAAAAAACATATCTTGAAGCTCTTTTTCTGAACTCTCTCTTCCCATTGGGCTGTGGGATTCACTTCTGCTAAGTTAGAACTAAGAGAGATGGGAAGATGTGTGGAAAAAGTATGAATTTTTGTTATTGACAGGAGTGTTCACTTCCTTCAGCAAGTTATTTCATTTTCCTGAACCTCAGCTTCTTCCTATGTAAAACGTGGAAATTATGATTATACCTGTCTCTCAGGATGTAAGCACTAAATACGATATCATGTTTGAGTGTCTGAAAAATATTAGTCACCCTTCTCTGTTTCCTCCAAGAGACAGCCTTATTACTTATTAAGTTATACACACTACAAAACAGTTTTTTATCTAGGCTCTGGCAACAAACTCTGAAATACATCTTTCACTTAACTAGTGGTGTGATTGATTTGCCTCCTTTTTACTGAACACCATTTAATTTAAACTAATTACTCAAAAACTATAGCACTGAAACCAACAGAGTGAATAAACTAGCATCTGTGGTCTCCTTCAAAATAGAAATAGAATAATATAATACATAATAAAAATAATAGATATAGCTCTATTTACAATAGCCAGGACATGGAAGTAACCTAAGTGTTCATCGACAGATGAATGGATAAAGAAGATGTGGCACATATATACAATGGAATATTACTCAGCCATAAAAAGAAACGAAATTGAGTTATTTTTAGTGAGGTGGATGGACCTAGAGTCTGTCATACAGAGTGAAGTAAGTCAGAAAGAGAAAAACAAATACTGTATGCTAACACATATATATGGAATCTTTAAAAAAAAAAAAATGGTCGTGAAGAACCTAGGGGCAGGACGGGAATAAAGACGCAGGCCTACTACAGAATGGACTTGAGGACACTTGGAGGGGGAAGGATAAGCTGGAACAAAGTGGGAGAGTGGCATGGATATATATACACTACCAAATGTAAATCCGATAGCTAGTGGGAAGCAGCCGCATAGCACAGGGAGATCAGCTTGGTGCTTTGTGACCACCTAGAGGGGGGGGATAGGGAGGGAGACGCAAGAGGGAAGAGATATGTGGATATATGTATATGTATAGCTGATTCACTTTGTTATAAAGCAGAAACTAACACACCATTGTAAAGCAATTATACTCCAACGAAGATGTTAAAAAACAAACAAAAACAAAAAGAAAAAATATCTCATCTCTGCCTATATTGCCCCCAAACTTGAAAATTTGGAGAGATAGAAGGCATTCATAGATAATGAGTTAAGTAACAGAAAAAGATATTATGAACCTACATACAGAGGGAGTGAAAACCAAATGAATCATGCAGCTGGTTATAGGTGGGGACACAAAAGCAGGGTAAGACTTGATTTTTCTGTCTTCTAATTGGAAATAGAGAAAACATCACACACATACATACACACCAAGATACTTGACAATTCAAAGTAACTCTTAAGTTCCAAATTAGTAACATGGAGGCCAGCCCCACTGGACACTGACTTTGCATTTCAGAGACGATTCAGGAGACTCACTGACTGCTCAGGAGGACTTTGGGATCCCCATGGTACAGGGTCTGGTCTTCAGCTTTTCAGCCTTAGAAATCTGATTTGTCTGTAACAGCAGAGATTGGCACAACATTGTAAATCACGTGTACTTCAATTAAAAAAAAAAAACGGATTTGCTCTGAAGCAGTTCTGGGTATAGACTTATGTTAGCCAGTCACACAATAGACTGATGTATAAATCAGATTGCTAGTGTTTTTTTGTTTTGTTTTGTTTTTGATAGCGATATCTAACCGCCAAGCACTCCAGGCCACTTGGGCCAGCTGGTCCATTTTTTTACCTTCTGTAGGAATGTCTGCTTGGGTAATAAAGGAGTTCAGAAGAGGGGTGATCACTGTGGGCCTCACATGTGAAATAGAATGTCTCCTAGGCTTTAAGGTGAGCAGAGAAGAGGAGGAAGACATTTCAGGTTGGGAGAAGGAATCTTGGAATTCAGGGAGTAAAAGGCAGTTGTCCGGATCAGCCAGGGAACTGAGTTTATAGAACAGAGGTAATGAATTCCAGGTGATGAGACCATGCAAGCAAAGTCATGGGCTGAGGAATGCTGTGCATGTGGGGAGAAGTGGAATGCCAAATGAGACGTATTCCAGGTTGGATTTGAGTTATCAACAGTATGGTAATTATTTGTAAGCAGTATGGTAAATTTGAGTTACACCATAAAAATCACAGGTATTCTCTGACTTCTATATTATACTGTAATATAATCTCTTTTACTAATGGTAAAGTTTAAAGTAAATAATAATATGCCTTGAAGTAACATGTGAATTGGGGATGTTACCAAGAGTAACAAGAATAAATAGAATGTTAGTTATTAGGTGCGTGTATGTGGTTTGTGTGTATCCAGTTATGGGTCTGTGTGCATGTGTTTTTTCTATCTACACCTATCACTGTTTTTAACACTGACCAAGCTAAGGTCACCCAGTATAGTAAATGCACCTGAGCTTAAGAAAAAGCCACTTTAAATGAAAGAAGGAGTATCCTATGTCTGTATGAGGAAAGGTAGAAATGACATGATACTGACTTTCAATGAACATCTACCTTGTAAATAGGCTAGTTTGACTGGACAAAGCTTGTTTGACTTCTTACATCCAAAAGATGTTGCCGAAGTAAAGGAACAACTTTCTTCCTCTGATATTTCACCAAGAGAGAAGCTAATAGATGCCGAAAGTAAGTACTCATTTCAGCATTCTTACCATTTTATGTAAATGTAATTATTACTTCAGAATACAGCTGTACAGTGTTTTGAAAACATTAGCTAATTATGGTTTTATCAAGAGGAGAATTATTTAGTAAACTTTATAATCATCAACCTCAGTTTAAAAAAACAATGTAACTATATAGAGAATTCATGTATTTGTACACATATATAAAAACAAATACATTCATCTGAAGATGCTTTGGGGAAAATGTGATTACTTCATATTCTCTATTTTTCATATGCTAATAAAATCTTTATAGGAAAGTATCATTTGGGATAAAAAAAATTGCTGGAGTTTTTTTATTATTTAGTTGTATGCTGAGGGACAATTATTCTCTTTCTTAAATGTGTTAGTTAGGTCTACTCAATGTGAAAGGCCTTGTGTAATTGTGCTTGAGAAGTGTACATATTCTTTATCTTCTCCAGAAATACTTCTCTTCTCTGAAAATGCTTATCGCCTAATAATTATTTATAATATAAAAATAATAATGCTTTATGCTACTGATTACTGTTTTAGTTAAGGTTTTTTTCATTTAATTTTTATTTCATTTAAATTATCTTTATTATCTGCCCCCCTGGGGAAAAATATAAAGGTAAATTTCAAGTGATTATAAGTTATCAAAATGTGATTGCTTGACAAATACATTTTTTTTGGTATGTTTCACTTTGGGGTTTACTGTATAATAATGTCAATAACCATTTCTCAGGTAATAGATGACCAGAAAATGTTAGGAGATAGATTTCAAAATTATTTGAAAATATTATTTTCTACCTATTCTCTTACCTCTTTGCACTATGAAAGCTGGTTTGCAAGCTCACAGTAATTTCCACACCGGAAGGAGTTGTGCGTATTCTGGCTCAAGACGATCCTTTTTCTGTCGAATCAAGAGTTGTAAAATCTCTGTTAAAGAAGAGCACGAATGCTTACTCAACTCAAAGAAGAAAGGTATTGTCCTTTTGAAATGTCAAGTGATTTGAGGCATGGATATAAAATTAAATGTCCTAAATATTTTCTGTACAAGAAAAAAAAAATAAGCTGAATGGTCAAGGCAAATAATTGAGGCCAAAAGCATTTATTTATCTAAATAATTCTGGTTCTCGTGAACCAAGACCGTGTTAAGTAGATCCAACCATAAGTGAATCACCTAACCTACAGAGCAGTCCATATGAGAGAAAACCTTGGCGGCCAACGCAACTACCTTAACATGGCTAAAATCTCTGTGATGTTTGATGCAAGTTATAAATTGAGTAGAGGCTAACATTATCAAGTTTTGTTTGTGTTTTAAAGACTACCAGATTAATTTCTCTCTCCTTCTGTGAAGAAAAGAGTTTCCACATGGACTTATTTAGTACTAATATTTCAGTCATCTCTTTGTTGTGGTGCGTGGCTAGTGTCCAGGATAACCATTTTACTTCTGTAAAACCTGATCTCACCCTCCGTCCCCTGGCCTAGCATCCTAACTCTTTGTTTCTAAACCTTGCAACTGCGTAGAATAGAGAGGTTGCAACCTCTCTATTCTTTTTGAGAACCACTGCTTTAAACTCTTGTGTCAAGTATGAGATTCTTTGGGAACACAAGAAGAGGAAAGGGTAGAGGAAGAGGGGATGCCCTGGGCAGCAGTGCCGAGACTGGTGCAGGCTCAGCGGCCATGGCTCACGGGCCCAGCCGCTCCGCGGCATGTGGGACCTTCCCGGACCGGGGCACGAACCCGCGTCCCCTGCATCGGCAGGCGGACTCTCAACTCTCAACTGCGCCACCAGGAAAGCCCGCTTACAGTTTTTTTATAGCGTGCAAAATAATGTTTGAAGGCCATTGCTTTAGAGATTAGAGAAGTAATAGATGAGTCACAGGATACCCCTAGGAACACCTCTGTACTTTTAGTAGACCCCTCACCTGATAGTGAGAAAGACGTTTTTCATGTTATATGAGGTCCAGTGGGAGCTAAGTGACCATTGCTATCACCGCAGTAACATATGAAGTACTCAATCAGACACCCTGGGTCTGCCCCCCTTAGGACTTCATATTAAGACCACAGGAAGGGCAAGACATGTAGACTAGCTAGGAGAACCTCACAAACATTTCAAAAGATCTGTCCCCGAATAAGGAAGACTACAGGATGATCAGTGGAGATACGAAAGATTTAAGAGGACAGCTTGGTGATGTGCTTCTCCACCATAATGAAGGTTTAATCCTGAATTGACAAGCGCCCAGTATGGAAGAAAAGATTGGTGCCTGTCAAGCCTGTGGCCCTGGAGGCTTCCCAGACTCAGATCTCCAAAACAGGATGCCAACAGCAGCACCAGGGCATCCTGCTGGAAGGAATAGAGAATGCAAGCCCATTGGCAGATCCTGGACCATTAAAGCACAGGCAACACCTCTTTCCAGGAAATCTTCCCTGACACCCTCCCCTTGTTGGTTGGCTTGAGTCCCCAGTACCCGCTTTTGCTAATCCATTAATAATCCTGAGCACCTCTTACATCACGGCCCTTTCCACACTGTATCAAAATTATTATTATTCTTTGGTTGCCTCTCACACTAAACTGAGAGCTTCATTTCTCTTTCCATGATGCCTGGCACACAGTAGGCACTGAAACATTTACTGAAGGCATAAGTGACCATCCTCTTGCCCTTTGTTCCTGATTCACTGACCACATCATTGCTCTTCAGTCTACAAGAACAATTAAGAATCCAGTGAATTAGTCTACATTATAGTGTCTTTCTTTCACCAAAGAAGCAATTTAAACACACTTTGAGGTTTTTTTCCCCCAAGACATTTTGAGCAAATACTGTGGACTGAATTAATGTCCCCTAAAATCCATATGTTGAAGTCCAATGTGGTCGTATTTGGAGATGGGACCTTTGGGAGATAATAACGTTTAGGTGAGGTCATGAGGGTGAGGCCCTCCTTCTCAGAGGAGACCCCAGAGAGTTTGCTGTCTGTGAGCACACAGCGAGATGGTAGCTGTCTGTGAGCTAGGATGAGAGTCCCCACCAGAACTCAACTATGCTGCCATCCTGATCTCGGAGCTCCAGCCTCCAGAACTGTGAGGAAATAAACTTCTGTTATTTAAGCCACTCAGCCTGTAGTGCTTCTTTATGCGGGGCCCCAGCTGACTAGGATGGGAAACAGCTTGGATCATTTTTCTCTACCAGAATTCCAATAAGTAAATCTGAAAAGGCTCTGCAGCGGAAACCAAAGGAATCTTGGCCTTGCTGAAAATAAATGTATGTTTATTAAGTTGGCATTTTACAGTTTGTCTTGAAATACGGGACTACAAGTCACAAATCGGTGGTAGGACTCTACCTTGTCTAGGCTCATCCTTTCTCTTACCTTAGAGTTTTCATTTCATTTTTTGTCAAATTCTAGGACAGCACACGACTGAATATATACAGTCAGTCACTAATAATAATCTTAGAGGTATAATGCTTTCTGTGTCTGGCCTTTTAACCCTTTGTAAAGATAGCAAAAGGAAAGTGAGATATCTTCTGTGAAACTACATGGTACTGTGGTAGCATTCCAAAGCAGTCTTGTAAATACTGAATCTTAAGCAAAAACACATGTGTATAGTCATAGGTTTAAAAAAAAAAAATCCAAGCAGCATTCTTGAAGAATGTAATAATCAAACTTCAGTCCTTCCATGTGGTTTCTTTCTAAAAGGATTGTTTTTTTAATTATAAGTTTTAGAGATGTATAAGAGAGGCAGGGAAAGTTTCTTTCCTTTGAAATAAATATTGATAATCCTACTGGGAAAATACAGATATTTCAAGAATATCTGGTAAACGGTCAATTTGAGCTAATTTATAGTTGAGTTCTGTGATGCATTAAAGAAACTGAAATATCTTTAAGTCCCTCCATTGTCCCAGGTTCTTATACTAGGCCCTGCTTCACAACAGCCATGCTGGTGGACAGGCTTTAGGACAGAGTGGACAGGGCCTGGGCTCTGAATTCAGTAGAGTTTTAATGTCAGGTCTGCTGCTTAACAACTGTGTGACGTTAGGCAGGTTCCTCTCAATATATGGAAAATGGGTGGGTGGACTGAATTGTGTTTCCCCTAAATCCACATGTAGAAGGCCTTATTCCCAATGTGACTGTATTTGGAGACAGGGCCTTTAAAGAGGTAATAAAGGTTAAGGGATGTCATGAGAGTGGGGCCCTAATCCGGTGTGACTGGTATCCTCATAAGAGGAGGAGGAGACATCAGGGGTGCATGCACGCAGAGGAGGCCACCTGAGGATGCAGTGAGAGAGGCCTCAGGAGAAACCAAGCCTTCCAACACCTTGATCATGGACCTCTAGCCCCCAGAACTTTGAGAAAATAAATTTCTATTGTTTAAGCCACCAGTCTGTGGTATTTTGTATAGCAGCCTGAGCAGACTGATACAATGGCTAGACTAATAGCACCTCACGGGAGTGTGGTTAGGATTACATGTAGCTGAGGCAGCGCTTGGCTCCTAGTAAGCACTCACTATGTGTAAGCTGTTATTTGTGGCTCAGAAAGAAGAGAGGGAAAATAAAAGAGCAAATCAGTATGTATTTAAAGTCTGTATGCCAAGCACTTTGCATAAGTACCTAATTTAATTTGCATAACAATCCTGTGCAAACCATCCCAGTCTTGCAAATGAGAAAAACCAGAAGCTGGAAAAGGTTCTGTAACTTGTCTGAAGTCACATAGAAAGTGGCAGAATCAGGAATCTGGCTTTAAAATCTGTCTTCTTTCCACTATGCCATGCTGCCTATTAGAGTAGCTTCCTGGATGCCAAACGTTATTAATGGGAGAGATCCATTCTAGATGATTTCTGCAGCAGACACACAGCAAGGGGGTCGGCTCCTGTTGTGGGAATGTACCCCCCGCCCACACACAGATGCTCATCCCCACACGAAGCTGGGCCACACAGATGCCTGCACTTAGAGCCAAGTATGTTTTCAAAGAGGACTTTTTAATCTGCTCAAGTACTTGACCAGGTATTCACTTAATACTCCAAAGCTCTGTGCCAAAGGCATGAGGTCGATTTGGCCTAAGAGGTGATGAGGACTTGTGTTAACCATCAGCGGGGCCAGTCCCCACAGTGGAAGAGTTGGAAGTTGGGGAGCAGTGTATGTAGACAGATGTGTAGACAGATGCCTGGGCCCCGATGAGGTAACCGCAGAATGTAACCCCGGTTGGCCACATGGATGGCTTCCCACTCATGAGACTGTTTTGTATTTTACTTTAACCAAAGGCAATGTCCGTCAAGTGAAATGATTATCTTTTGCATAGAGTTGCTACTACATTGTTTTTTCCAATAATAATTAGCTAATGGAATTCACTATGTTTTAAGACCATTCCCTATTAATGAAGAAAGCCTGTAGTTAGTAAAGGTGTTTTTCTTCCCTTTTACCAGGACGTGCCAGTTCCATTTAAAATGTCAAATTATTGCTTAAGACTATTTTTTAGAGCAGTTTTAGGTTTACAACAAAATCGAGAGAGAGGTACAGAGATTTCCCATGTACCCCTTGCCCTCACACATGTATAGCTTCCCCCATTATCAACATCTCCCACCCAGAATGCCATATATATTTTTTAAAACAAGGATGAAACCTACATTGACACATCACAATCACACAAAGTCCATTAGTTTACCTTAGGGTTCACTCTTGGTGTTGTACATTCTGTGGGTTTGGACAAATGTATAATTACATACATCCATCGTTGTAATATCATACAGAGCATTTTCACTGCCCTAAAAATCCTCTGTGCTCTGTCTATTCATCTCTCCCCCAAACTAGCCCTGGCAATCACTTATTTTTTCTTTCCTACTTTTGCCTTCGTTATATTTAAATTTAAAAGAAGAGAGACTAGAAAGCAGCCCTTTTAATGCTAATTGAAAATAAATTTAAGGGGCTTCCCTGGTGACGCAGTGGCTAAGGCTCTGCACTCCCAATGCAGGGGGCCTAGGTTCGATCTGTGGTCAGGGAACTAAATCCCACACACATGCCACAACTAAGAGTTCGCATGCTACAACTAAAGAGCTGGCAAGCCACAACTAATGAGCCCTCCTTCCACAACTAAGGAGCCTGCCAGCCACAGCTAAGAACCAGCACAACCAAAAAAAATAAAAATTAAGATTTATGGAAAGGTCATTTCTCAAGATTGGCTATGAGTCGCTCAAGTGGGGCTTCATTATATTATTCTCTCTGATTTTGTGAGTATTTGAGATTTTCCATAATAAAAAGTTTTTTAAAAACATGATTGGCATTAAAAACATTATTTCTACCATGATTCTTACATAAATGCCATGGATTCAAATTTTGAAACAGCTTTTAAAATGGGGTTAAGATTGCTCATATATCTCCACTTGTGAAATCAAATGCTGATAAGGATGGATGATTGTTACCAAATATCTTAGGTATTTCTTAAATTTATCTTGGTAAGATAATCAGTAATCCATGGGCTTCTTGTGCAACAAGATGTGGCATCCTCTCATGCCCCTTGGCTTCCAGTGTCCAATACTTATGACTCTCTGCTTGACCTCTTTCTCTGGTCCTTAGAGACAGTTCTGCCTGTACCAGCAAGGGGCAGACCTCCAGTGCTGGGGAGTCAGTGCTCCCAGGAGGGTCCCTCATCCACTGACTGAGGGAAGCTGATGGATAAATATTCTTGCTCTTTTTTCCTTGAGGCCGTTCAAGCTGCATAACTGCGGTTCTTGTTCTACATTTTTTTCCCAGAATGCCCCAATAGGTTAAGCTTTAGTTTCCCAAAGTGGGGACTTGTTGAAAAATGTATCTATTATTAGCTTCTTTGTCTTCCCTGCCTCACTTCCCTGCCAGAGTTCCCTTGGGAGCACCTCTCAAATACACTTCTTATACTCAAATCCTTGTCTCAGGATCAGCGTCTGTGAGAATTCAAAGTAAGCCATCAAGATACCAAGTTGAGAGACCCAGCCGGCAGCTTGTGGAAGAAAAATTTCATAAAGGATTTTGAAAAGATACCCTGTGGATTAAGGGAGTGTTTGGGTTGTTTTTGTTTGTTTGTTTTTCTCTTTTTAAAATCATGTAGTCGATTGCACATGAGTCTACCCTGTGGAGCTGATTGTAGTTTGTGAGGATTGAGGCCCATGACCCCAGTACTTAGGTAAAAGTCTAAAGAATTCTTGGGATGAGAGGATTTTCTTTTTTTGAATTTTTCAATTTTATTTTACTTTTATACAGCAGGTTCTTATTAGTCATCAATTTTATCCACATCACTGTATATATGTCAATCCCAATCTCCCAGTTCTTCACACCACCACCACCACCACCCTGCCACTTTCCCCCCTTGGTGTTCATACTTTTGTTCTCTATATCTGTGTCTCTACTTCTGCCCTGCAAACCGGTTCATCTATACCATTTTTCTAGGTTCCACATACATGCGTTAATATATGATATTTGTTTTTCTCTCTCTGACTTACTTCACTTTGTATGACAGTCTCTAGATCCAGCCACGCCTCAACAAATGACCCAATTTCATTCCTTTTTATGGCTGAGTAATATTCTATTGTATATAGGTACCACAACTTCTTTATCCACTTGTCTGTCGATGGGCATCTAGGTTGCTTCCATGTCCTGGCTATTGTAAGTTGTGCAGCAGTGAACATTCGGGTGCATGTGTCTTTTTGAATTATGGTTTTCTCTGGGTGTATGCCCAGTAGTGGGATTGCTGGGTCATGGTAATTCTATTTTTAGTTTTTTTCTTTTTTTTTCTTTCATAATTTTTATTTTTTTTATTTTTATTTTTATTTTTTTAACATCTTTATTGGGGTATAATTGCTTTACAATGGTGTGTTAGTTTCTGCTTTATAACAGAGTGAGTCAGTTATACATATATATATGTTCCCATATCTCTTCCCTCTTTGTCTCCCTCCCTCCCCCCCTCCCTATCCCACCCCTCCAGACAGCCACAAAGAACCGAGCCGGTTTCCCTGTGCCATGCGGCTGCTTCCCACTGGCTATCTACCTTACGTTTGTTAGTATATATATGTCCATGTCTCTCTCTCGCCCTAACACACCTCACCCTTCCCCCTCCCCATATCCTCAAGTCTGTTCTCCAGTAGGTCTCTGTCTTTATTCCTGTTTTACCCCTAGGTTCTTCATAACATTTTTTTTTCTTAAATTCCATATATATGTGTTAGCATACGGTATTTGTCCTTCTCTTTCTGACTTACTTCACTCCGTATGACAGACTCTAGATCTATCCACCTCATTACAAATAGCTCAATTTCGTTTCTTTTTATGGCTGAGTAATATTCCATTGTATATATGTGCCACATCTTCTTTATCCATTCATCCGACGACGGGCACTTAGGTTGTTTCCATCTCCGGGCTATTGTAAATAGAGCTGCAATGAACATTTTGGTACATGACTCTTTCTGAATTCTGGTTTCCTCAGGGTATATACCTAGTAGTGGGATTGCTGGGTCATATGGTAGTTCTATTTGTAGTTTTTTAAGGAACCTCCATACTGTTCTCCATAGTGGCTGAACCAATTCACATTCCCACCAGCAGTGCAAGAGTGTTCCCTTTTCTCCACACCCTCTCCAGCATTTATTGTTTCTAGATTTTTTGATGATGGCCATTCTGACTGGTGTGAGATGATATCTCATTGTAGTTTTGATTTGCATTTCTCTAATGATTAATGATGTTGAGCATTCTTTCATGTGTTTGTTGGCAGTCTGTATATCTTCTTTGGAGAAATGTCTATTTAGGTCTTCTGCCCATTTTTGGATTGGGTTGTTTATTTTTTTGTTATTGAGCTGCATGAGCTGCCTGTAAATTTTAGAGATTAATCCTTTGTCAGTTGATTCATTTGCAAATATTTTCTCCCATTCTGAGGGCTGTCTTTTGGTCTTGTTTATGGTTTCCTTTGCTGTGCAAAAGCTTTGAAGTTTCATTAGGTCCCATTTGTTTATTTTTGTTTTTATCTCCATTACTCTAGGAGATGGGTCAAGAAGGATCTTGCTGTGATTTATGTCATAGAGTGTTCTGCCTATGTTTTCCTCTAAGAGTTTGATAGTTTCTGGCCTTACATTTAGGTCTTTAATCCATTTTGAGCTTATTTTTGTGTATGGTGTTAGGGAGTGATCTAATCTCATACTTTTACATGTACCTATCCAATTTTCCCAGCACCACTTATTGAAGAGGCTGTCCTTTCTCCACTGTATATTCCTGCCACCTTTATCAAAGATAAGGTGACCATATGTGCATGGGTTTATCTCTGGGCTTTCTATCCTATTCCATTGATCTATCTTTCTGTTTTTGTGCCAGTACCATACTGTCTTGATTACTGTAGCTTTGTAGTATAGTCTGAAGTCAGGCAGCCTGATTCCTCCAGCTCCATTTTTTGTTCTCAAGATTGCTTTGGCTATTCGGGGTCTTTTGTGTTTCCATACAAATTGTGAAATTTTTTGTTCTAGTTCTGTGAAAAATGCCAGTGGTAGTTTGATAGGGATTGCATTGAATCTATAGATTGCTTTGGGAAGTAGAGTCATTTTCACAATGTTGATTCTTCCAATCCAAGAACATGGTATATCTCTCCATCTGTTTGTATCATCTTTAATTTCTTTCATCAGTGTCTTATAATTTTCTGCATACAGGTCTTTTGTCTCCTTAGGTAGGTTTATTCCTAGATATTTTATTCTTTTTGTTGCAATGGTAAATGGGAGTGTTTTCTTGATTTCACTTTCAGATTTTTCATCATTAGTATATAGGAATGCCAGAGATTTCTGTGCATTAATTTTGTATCCTGCTACTTTACCAAATTCATTGATTAGCTCTAGTAGTTTTCTGGTAGCATCTTTAGGATTCTCTATGTAGAGTATCATGTCATCTGCAAACAGTGACAGCTTTACTTCTTCTTTTCCGATTTGGATTCCTTTTATTTCCTTTTCTTCTCTGATTGCTGTGGCTAAAACTTCCAAAACTATGTTGAATAAGAGTGGTGAGAGTGGGCAACCTTGTCTTGTTCCTGACCTTAGTGGAAATGCTTTCAGTTTTTCGCCATTGAGGATGATGTTGGCTGTGGGCTTGTCATATACGGCCTTTATTATATTGAGGAAAGTTCCCTCTACACCTACTTTCTGCAGGGTTTTTATCATAAATGGGTGTTGAATTTTGTCAAAAGCTTTCTCTGCATCTATTGAGATGATCATATGGTTTTTCTCCTTCAATTTGTTAATATGGTTAATCACATTGATAGATTTGCGTATATTGAAGAATCCTTGCATTCCTGGAATAAACCCCACTTGATCATGGTGTATGATCCTTTTAATGTGCTGTTGGATTCTGTTTGCTAGTATTTTGTTGAGGATTTTTGCATCTATGTTCATCAGTGATATTGGCCTGTAGTTTTCTTTCTTTGTGACATCCTTGTCTGGTTTTGGTATCAAGGTGATGGTGGCCTCGTAGAATGAGTTTGGGAGTGTTCCTCCCTCTGCTATATTTTGGAAGAGTTTGAGAAGAATAGGTGTTAGCTCTTCTCTAAATGTTTGATAGAATTCGCCTGTGAAGCCATCTGGTCCTGGGCTTTTGTTTGTTGGAAGATTTTTAATCACAGTTTCAATTTCAGTGTTTGTGATTGGTCTGTTCATATTTTCTATTTCTTCCTGATTCAGTCTTGGCAGTTTGTGCATTTCTAAGAATTTGTCCATTTCTTCCAGATTGTCCATTTTATTGGCATAGAGTTGCTTGTAGTAATCCCTCATGATTTTTTGTATTTCTGCAGTGTCAGTTGTTACTTCTCCTTTTTCATTTCTGATTCTATTGATTTGAGTCTTCTCCCTTATTTTCTTGATGAGTCTGGCTAATGGTTTATCAATTTTGTTAATCTTCTCAAAGAACCAGCTTTTAGTTTTATTGATCTTTGCTATTGTTTCCTTCATTTCTTTTTCATTTATTTCTGATCTGATTTTTATGATTTCTTTCCTTCTGCTAACTCTGGGGTTTTTTTGTTCTTCTTTCTCTAATTGCTTGAGGTGCAAGGTTAGGTTGTTTATTCGAGATGTTTCCTGCTTCTTAAGGTGGGCTTGTATTGCTATAAACTTCCCTCTTAGAACTGCTTTTGCTGCATCCCATAGGTTTTGGGTCGTTGTATCTCCATTGTCATTTGTTTCTAGGTATTTTTTAATTTCCTCTTTGATTTCTTCAGTGATCACTTCGTTACTAAGTAGTGTATTGTTTAGCCTCCATGTGTTTGTATTTTTTACTGCTCTTTTCCTATAATTGATATCTAATCTCATGGCGTTGTGGTCGGAAAAGATACTTGATATAATTTCAATTTTCTTAAATTTACCAAGGCTTGATTTGTGACCCAAGATATGATCTATCCTGGAGAATGTTCCATGAGCACTTGAGAAAAATGTGTATTCTGTTGTTTTTGGATGGAGTGTCCTATAAATATCAATTAAGTCCATCCTGTTTAATGTATCATTTAAAGCTTGTGTTTCCTTATTTATTTTCATTTTGGATGATCTGTCCATTGGTGAAAGTGGGGTGTTGAAGTCCCCTACTATGAATGTGTTACTGTCGATTTCCCCTTTTATGGCTGCTAGTTTTTGCCTTATGTATTGAGGTGCTCCTATGTTGGGTGCATAAATATTTACAATTGTTATATCTTCTTCTTGGATCGATCCCTTAATCATTATGTAGTGTCCTTCTTTGTCTCTTCTGATAGTCCTTATTTTAAAGTCTATTTTGTCTGATATGAGAATTGCTACTCCAGCTTTCTTTTGGTTTCCATTTGCATGGAATATCTTTTTCCATCCCCTTACTTTCAGTCTGTATGTGTCTCTAGGTCTGAAGTGGGTCTCTTGTAGACAGCATATATATGGGTCTTGTTTTTGTATCCATTCAGCCAATCTGTGTCTTTTGGTGGGAGCATTTAGTCCATTTACATTTAAGGTAATTATCGATATGTATGTTCCTATTCCCATTTTCTAAATTGTTTTGGGTTCGTTATTATAGGACTTTTCCTTCTCTTGTGTTTTTGTCTAGAGAAGTTCCTTTAGCATTTGTTGTAAAGCTGGTTTGGTGGTGCTGAACTCTCTCAGCTTTTGCTTGTCTGTAAAGGTTTTAATTTCTCCATCAAATCTGAATGAGATCCTTGCTGGGTAGAGTAATCTTGGTTGCAGGTTTTTCTCCTTCATCACTTTCAGTATGTCCTGCCACTCCCTTCTGGCTTGTAGAGTTTCTGCTGAGAGATCAGCTGTTAACCTTATGGGGATTCCCTTGTGTGTTATTTGTTGTTTTTCCCTTGCTGCTTTTAATATGCTTTCTTTGTATTTAGTTTTTGACAGTTTGATTAATATGTGTCTTGGCGTATTTCTCCTTGAATTTATCCTGTATGGGACTCTCTGTGCTTCCTGGACTTGATTAACGATTTCCTTTCCCATATTAGGGAAGTTTTCAACTATAATCTCTTCAAATATTTTCTCAGTCCCTTTCTTTTTCTCTTCTTCTTCTGGAACCCCTATAATTCGAATGTTGGTGCGTTTAATGTTGTCCCAGAGGTCTCTGAGACTGTCCTCAGTTCTTTTCATTCTTTTTTCTTTATTCTGCTCTGCAGTAGTTATTTCCACTATTTTATCTTCCAGGTCACTTATCCGTTCTTCTGCCTCATTTATTCTGCTATTGATCCCATCTAGAGTATTTTTCATTTCATTTATTGTGTTGTTCATCATTGTCTGTTTCATCTTTATTTCTTCTAGGTCCTTGTTAACTGCTTCTTGCATTTTGTCCATTCTATTTCCAAGATTTTGGATCATCTTTACTATCATTATTCTGAACTCTTTTTCAGGTAGACTGCCTATTTCCTCTTCATTTGTTAGGTCTGGTGGGTTTTTATCCTGCTCCTTCATCTGCTGTGTGTTTTTCTGTCTTCTCATTTTGCTTATCTTACTGTGATTGGGTTCACCTTTTTGCAGGCTGCAAGTTCGTAGCTCCCGTTGTTTTTGATGTCTGTCTCCAGTGGCTAAGGTTGGTTCAGTGCGTTGTGTAGGCTTCCTGGTGGAGGGGACTAGTGGCTGTGTTGTGGTGTATGAGGCTAGATCTTGTCTCTCTAGTGGGCAGGTCCACGTCTGGTGGTGTGTTTTGGGGTGTCTGTGGACTTATTATGATTTTAGGCAGCCTCTCTGCTAGTGGGTGGGGTTGTGTTCCTGTTTTGCTATATGGTTGGCATAGGTTGTCCAGCACTGTAGCTTGCTGGTCGTTGAGCGAAGCTGGGTGCTGGTGTTGAGATGGAGATCTCTGGGAGATTTTCGCCGTTTGATATTATGTGGGGCTGGGAGGTCTCTTCTTGACGAGTGTTCTGAAGTTGGCTCTCCCACCTCAGAGGCAGAGTCCTGACTCCTGGCTGGAGCAGCAAGAGCCTTTCATCCACTCGGCTCAGAATAAAAGGGAGAGAAAGTAGAGAGAATTAGTATAAGTAGGAGGAAATAGGAAAGAAAGAAAGAAAGAAAGAAAGAGAGGAGGGAAGGAAGGAAGGAGGGAAGGAAGAAAGAAAGAAAGAAGAAAAGAAAGGAAGAAGGCAAGAAGGAAAGAAAGGAGGGAGGGAGGGAGGAGGGAAGGAAGGAAGGAATGAGGGAAGGAAGGAAAAAATACAGAAAGAAAGAAGATACAGTAAAATAAAATAAAGTATAATAAAGTTATTGAATTAAAAAAATAATTATTTAGAGGAAAAAAAAAAGGGAAGGATAGAACCTTAGGACAAATGGTGGAAGCAAAGTTATAGAGACAAAATCTTACATAGAAGCATACACATATACCCTCACAAAAAGAGGTAAAGTGGAAAAAATCATAAAACTTGCTCTCCAAGTCCACCTCCTCAATTTGGGACGATTCGTTGTCTCAAAAAGGGAAGGAAGGAAGGAAAGATAGAAAGAAGGTAAAGTATAACAGAGTTCTTTAAATTAAAATTAATTATTAAGAAAAAAATTAAAAAAAAAAATGGTCGGATAGAACGCTGGGACAAATGGTGGAAGCAAACCTATACAGACAAGATCTCACACAGAAGCATACACATACACATTCACAAAAAGAGGAAAAGGGGAAAAAATCATAGATCTTGCTCTAGAAGTCCGCCGAAGGGGCTTCCTAGTGTGTGGAGACCTTTCCTCCTTCACAGCTCCCTCCCACTGGTGCAGGTGCCGTCCCTATTCTATTGTCTCTGTTTTTAATTAATTTTTTCTTTTGCCCTACCCAGCTACGTGGGGAGTTTCTTGCCTTTTGGGAGGTCTGAGGTCTTCTGCCAGCATTCAGTAGGTGTTCTGTAGGAGTTGTTCCACATGTAGATGTATTTCTGGTGTATTTGTGGGGAGGAAGGTCATCTCCGCGTCTTACTCCTCCGCCATCTTTCCACCGCCCCTCTATTTTTAGTTTTTTAAAGAACCTCCATACTGTTCTCCATAGTGGCTGTATCAGTTTACATTCCCACAAACAGTGAAAGACGGTTCCCTTTTCTCCAAACCCTCTCCAGGATTTGTTTGTAGATTTTCTGATGGTGCCCATTCTAACTGGTGTGAGGTGATACCTCATTGTAGCTTTGATTTGCATTTCTCTAATAATTAGTGATGTTGAGCAGCTTTTCATGTGCTTCTTGGCCATCTGTATGTCTTCTTTGGAGAAATGTCTATTTAGCTCTTCTGCCCATTTTTGGATTGGGTTGTTTGTTTTTTTAATATTCAGCTGCATGAGCTGCTTATATATGTTGGAGATTAATCCTTTGTCCATTGATTCATTTGCAAATATTTTCTCCCATTCTGAGGGTTGTCTTTTCGTCTTGTTTATGGTTTCCTTTGCTGTGCAAAAGCTTTGAAGTTTCATTAGGTCCCAATTGTTTATTTTTGTTTTTATTTCCATTACTCTAGGAGGTGGATCAAAAAAGATCTTGCTGTGATTTATGTCAAAAAGTGTTCTTCCTACGTTTTCCTCTAAGAGTTATATAGTGTCCGGTCTTACATTGAGGTCTTTAATCTATTTTGAGTTTACTTTTCTGTATGGTGTTAGGGAGTGTTCTAATTTCATTCTTTTACATGTAGCTGTCCAATTTTCCCAGCACCACTTATTGAAGACACTGTCTTTTCTCCATTGTATATCTTTGCCTCCTTTGTTATAGATTAGTTGACCATAGGTGCGTGGGTTTATCTCTGGGCTTTCTATCTTGTTCCATTGATCTGTTTCTGTTTTTGTGCCAGTACCATATTGTCTCGATTACTGTAGCCTTGTAGTATAGTCTGAAGTCAGAGAGTCTGATTCTTCCAGCTCCGTTTTTTTCCCTCAAGACTGCTTTGGCTATTCGGGGTCTTTTGTGTCTCCATACAAATTTTAAGATGATTGTTCTAGTTCCGTAAAAAATGCCATTGGTAATTTGATAGGGATTGCATTGAATCTGTAGATTGCTTTGGGTAGTATAGTCATTTTCACAATATTGATTATTCTAATCCATGAACATGGTATATCTCTCCATCTGTTGGTATCATCTTTAATCTCTTTCATCAGTGTCTTACGGTTTTCTGCATACAGGTCTTTTGTCTCCCTAGGTAGGTTTATTCCTAGGTATTTTATTCTTTTTGTTGCAGTGGTAAATGGGAGTGTTTCCATAATTTCTGTTTCAGATTTTTCATCATTGGTGTGTAGGAATGCAAGAGATTTCTGTGCATTAATTTTGTATCCTGCAACTTTACCAAATTCATTGATTAGCTCTAGTAGTTTTCTGGTGGCATTTTTAGGATTCTCTATGTATACTATCATGTCATCTGCAAACAGTGACAGCTTTACTTCTTCTTTTCCAATTTGTATTCCTTTTATTTCTTTTTCTTCTCTGATTGCCGTGGCTAGGACTTCCAAAACTATTTTGAATAATGGCAGTGAGAGTGGACATCCTTGACTTGTTCCTGATCTTAGAGGAAATGCTTTCAGTTTTTCACCACTGAGAACGATGTTTGCTGTGTGTTTGTCGTGTATGGCCTTTATTATGTTGAGGTAGGTTCCCTCTATGCCTCCTTTCTGGAGGGTTTTTATCATAAATGGGTGTTGAATTTTGTCAGAAGCTTTTTCTGCATCTATTGAGATGATCATATGGTTTTTATTCTTCAGTTTGTTAATATGGTATATCACATTGATTGATTTGCGTATATTGAAGAATCCTTGCATCCCTGGGATAAATCCCACTTGATCATGGTGTATGATCCTTTTAATGTGTTGTTGGATTCTGTTTGCTAGTATTTTGTTGAGGATTTTTGCATTTATATTCATCAGTGATATTGGTCTGTAATTTTCTTTTTTTTGTAGTTTCTTTGTCTGGTTTTGGTATCAGGGTGATGGTGGCCTCATAGAATGAGTTTGGGAGTGTTCCTTCCTCTGCAGTTTTTTGGAAGAGTTTGAGAAGGTTGTGTGTTAGCTCTTCTCTGAATGTTTGACAGAATTCACCTGTGAAGCCATCTGGTCCTGGACTTTTGTTTGTTGGAAGATTTTTAATCACAGTTGTAATTTCATTACTTGTGATTGGTCTGTTCATATTTTCTATTTCTTCCTGGTTCAGTCTTGGAAGGTTATACCTTTCTAAGAATTTGTCCATTTCTTCCAGGTTGTCCATTTTGTTGGCATAGAGTTGCTTGTACTAGTCTCTTAGGATGCTTTGTATTTCTGTGGTGTCTATTGTAACTTCTCATTTTTTATTTCTAATTTTATTGATTTAAGTCCCCTCTGTCTTTTTCTTGATGAGTCTGGCTAATGGTTTATCAATTTTGTTTATCTTTTAAAAAAACCAGCTTTTAGTTTTATTGATCTTTGCTGTTGTTTTCTTTGTTTCCATTTCATTTATTTCTGCTCTGGTCTTTATAATTTCTTCTGCTAACTTTGGGTTTTGTTTGTTCTTATTTCTCTTGCTCCTTTAGATGTGAGGGTAGATTGTTTATTTGAGATTTTTCTTGTTTCTAGACGTAAGCTTGTATAGCTATAAACTTCCCTCTTAGAACTGTTTTTGCCACATCCCATAGGTTTTGGATCATCGTGTTTTCATTGTCATTTGTCTCTAGGTATTTTTTGATTTCCTCTTTGATTTCTTCAGTGATCTTTTGGTTATTTAGTATTGTACTGTTTAGCCTCCATGTGTTTGTGTTTTTTACATTCTTTTCCCTGTAACTCATTTCTAATCTCATAGTGTTGTGGTCAGAAAAGATGCTTGTTATGATTTCAATTTTCTTAAATTTCCTGAGGCTTGATTTGTGACCCAAGATGTGATCTATCCTGGAGAATGTTCCATGAGCACTTGAGAAGAAAGTGTAATGTGCTGTTTTTGGATGGAATGTCCTATAAATATCAATTAAATCTATCGGTCTGTTGTGTCATTTAAAGCTTCTGTTTCCTTATTTATTTTCATTTTGGATGATTTGTCCATTGGTGTAAGTGGGGTGTTAAAGTCCCCCACTATTATTGTGTGACTGTCAATTTCCTCTTTTACAGATGTTAGTAGTTGCCTTATGTATTGAGGTGCTCCTATGTTGGGTGCATATATATTTATAATTGTTATATCTTCTTCTTGGATTGATCCCTTGATCATTATGTAGTGTCCTTCCTTGTCCCTTGTAACATTCTTTATTTTAAAGTCTATTTTATCTGATATGAGTATTGCTACTCCAGCTTTCTTTTGATTTCCATTTTCATGGAATATCTTTTTCCCTGCCCTCACTTTCAGTCTGAATGTGTCCCTAGATTCGAAGTGGGTCTCTTGTAGACAGCATATATATGGGTCTTGTTTTTGTATCCATTCAGCAAGCATGTGTCTTTTGGTTGGAGCATTTAATCCATTCACGTTTAAGGTAATTATCAATATGTATGTTCCTATGACCATTTTCTTATTTGTTTTGGGTTTGTTTTTGTAGGTCCTTTTCTTCTCTTGTGTTTCCCACTTAGTGAAGTTCCTTTAGCATTTGTTTTAGAGCTGGTTTGGTGGTGCTGAATTCCCTTAGCTTTTGCTTGTCTGTAAAGCTTTTAATTTCTCCATTCAATCTGAATGAGATCCTTGACTGGTAGAGTAATCTTGGTTGTAGGTTCTTCCCTCTCATCACTTTAAGTATATCATGCCACTCTCTTCTGCCTTGTAGAGTTTCTGCTGAGAAATCAGCTGTTAACCTTATGGGAGTTTCCTTGTATGTTATTTGTCGTTTTTCCCTTGCTGCTTTCAATAATTTTTCTTTGTCTTTAATTTTTGCCAATTTGATTACTGTGTGTCTCGTCATGTTTCTCATTGGGTTTATCCTGTATGGGACTCGCTGTGCTTCCTGGACTTGGGTGGCTATTTCCTTTCCCATGTTATGGAAGTTTTCAACTATAATCTCTTCAGATATTTCCTCGGGTCCTTTCTCTCTCTCCTCTTCTTCTTGGAGAGGATGCGAATGCGAATGTTGTTGCGTTAATGTTGTCCCAGAGGTCTTTTAGGCTGTCTTCATTTCTTTTCATTCTTTTTTCTTTGTTCTGTTCCACAGCAGTGAATTCCACCATTCTGTCTTCCAGGTCATTTATCCGTTCGTCTGCCTCCGTTATTCTGCTATTGATTCCTTCTAGTGTATTTTTCATTTCAGTTATTGTATTGTTCATCTCTGTTTGTTTGTTCTTTAATTTTTCTAGGTCTTTGTTAAACATTTCTTGCATCGTCTCGATCTTTGCCTCCATTCTTTTTCTGAGGTCTTGGATCATGTTCACTATCATTATTCTGAATTCTTTTTTCTGGAAGGTAGCCTATCTCCACTTCATTTACTTGTTTTTATGGGGTTTTATCTTGTTCCTTCATCTGGTACAAAGCCCTCTGCCTTTTCATCTTGTCTATCTTTCTGTGAATGTGGTTTTTGTTCCACAGACTGTAGGATTGTAGTAGTTCTTTTTTTTTTTTTTGCGGTATGCGGGCCTCTCAGTGTTGTGTCCTCTCCCGTTGCGGAGCACAGGCTCCGGACATGCAGGCCCAGCGGCCATGGCTCATGGGCCCAGCCACTCTGCGGCATGTGGGATCTTCCTGGCCCGGGGCACGAACCCGTGTCTCCTGCATTGGCAGGCGGACTCCCAACCCCTGTGCCACCAGGGAAGCCCTATAGTAGTTCTTGCTTCTGCTGTCTGCCCTCTGGTGGATGAGACTATCTAAGAGGCTTGTGCAAGTTTCCTGATGGGAGGGACTGGTGGTGGGTAGAGCTGGCTGTTGCTCTGGTGGGCAGATCTCAGTTCAACTTCAATCTGCTTGACTGCTGATGGGTGGGGCTGGGTTCCCTCCCTGCTGGTTGTTTGGCCTGAGGCAACCCAACACTGGAGCCTACCTGGGCTCTTTGGAGGGGCTAATGGCAGACTCTGGGAGGGCTCACGCCAAGGAGTACTTCTCAGAACTTCTGCTGCCATTCTCCTTGTCCTCATGGTGAGACAGAGCTACCCTATGCCTCTGCAGGAGACCCTCCAACACTAGCAGGTAGGTCTGGTTCAGCCTCTTCTGAGGTCACTGCTCCTTCCCCTGGGTCCCGATGTGCACACTACTTTGTGTGTGCCCTCCAAAGAGTGGAGTCTCTGTTTCCCCCAGTCCTGTCGAAGTCCTGCCATCAAAGCCTGCTAGCCTTCAAAGTCTGATTCTCTAGGAATTCCTCCTCCTATTGCCGGACCCCCAGGTTGGGGAGCCTGACGTGGGGCTCAGAACCTTCGCTCCAGTGGGTGGACTTCTGTGGTATAAGTGTTCTCCCGTTTGTGAGTCACCCACCCAGCAGTTATGGGATTTGATTTTATTGTGATTGCACCCCTCCTACCGTCTCATTGTGGCTTCTCCTTTGTCTTTGGATGTGGGGTATCTTTTTTGGTGAGTTCCAGTGTCTTCCTGTTGATGATTGTCCAGCAGCTAGTTGTGATTCTGGTGCTCTCGCAAGAGGCAGTGAGGGCACGTCCTTCTACTCCGCCATCTTGAAGCAAAATCCCCAAGAGGATTTTTTAATAGGATTTTTTTAAACTTTGAATAATTGATCAAATGGGTCAGATTCCATCAGTGAATGGAATTACACAATCCCAGCTAGAATTTTGCCAACTGAATAAATGTTCAAGGTGAGAATTGAGGGACAGATTGAGTTGGAAATTGTTAGTAACCCTGTTGTTAGAGAAGAATTAAAGAGGCTAAGTTCTGTGTGATGAGATTCCATATATAAATGTAAAACATTTTTCAGTCTATATTTTCCATTGAGTAGAAATATTTTTCATCAGTATCATTTGTAAATTTGCAAGCATCATCAGAAATGCCAGACTCAGTTTATAAATGCCAAACTCAGCCTTCTTTAATTTATTTTTTATTGAAGTAACTTTTGTTTATAACGTTATATAAGTTTCATGTGTACAGCATTATATTTCTACTTCTGTACACCCTGTAGTATGCTCACCACCAAAAGTTTAGTTTCCATCCATCGCCATGTGGTTGATTGCCCTTTACTCATCTTGCCCTCCCCTCTGCCCCCACTCACCTCCCCTACCCCTCTGGTGACCACCACTCTGTTCTCTGTATCTGTGTGTTTGCTTTTGTTTGGTTTGGTTTGTTCATTTATTTTGGTTTTTGTTTTTGTTTTTTATATTCTAAATATAAGTGAAATCACTCGGTATTTGTCTTTCTTCGTCTGACTTATGTCACTCAGCATAATATACTCAGGGTCCACCCATGTTGTCACAGATGTAAGCCTTTTTATTTTTGACTGCCATCTAATTTTGTTAATATGAATGAGAACCTTGTATTACACTTACCCCAATTTTTATTTCCTTTAAGATATCTTGGATGTTGGGTGAGGTGAAGGGAGGAGCCCAGGTTTCTCTTTTAACTACCTGGGTTGATTGTGGTGTCATTAAGCAGGATAGGGAGTAAGTGATAAAGGCTTGGGTTGGGGTTGGAAGAGATAACGACATGTAATTTAAGGCGTCTGTGGGCTGTGGAGGGGATGATGTCTGTTAGGTGTTGAATACAAGGTTCTACACGGGGCTTACGAGAGCTAAACTGTCTGTTCCCTGCTTTATTCTGCCACTTCCCCATCACAGACTATGCTTCAGCTGCTTCTGACTGCTCGCTCTTGACACTGTTTGCACTGGCTGTTCCCTCTGACTGGAACACCTTTTTGTAGTACTCCCCCTCCATCACTCAGGCAATTCCTGTTTGAATACCTTCTATGACAGGCACTCACTACCATCAAATAGCACCACAGTAGCGGTTCACAGAGGGAGTTCTGGAGCCAGCCTGTCTGGATGTAAACCCTCAGCTCCACCCTTCCCTGCTGTGACCCTGGCAGTAACTCTCAGTTTCCTGAGATAATGGGGATGATATTAGAACCTCTCATAGGACTACTAAGAAGAATAAATGAATTATTCATTTAGAGAACTTAAAACAGAGCATGGCACATAAAGTGTTCTTTACACCTTTACTATTACTATTAGTTGCTATCTTATAAGACAGCCCATACCATCTTCCATTAAAAAAAATTTTTTTTTTTTTAAATATTTGTAGTAACAGTCTTAGCAAAAGGTGCCAACTTAAAACAAAGACTGTTCTGGTCTTTTCTAAATCTTATCACAAACAACTGTTTTAAGTAATTTTTATCAGCTTTCCCCCCCCTTTTTAACCTTTAAGTTACTTTTTTGTAGATTGCCATAATCTGTATACTGCCTATCTTTTATACTGTCATTGTTTTCTTAAGCATTTCCTGTTATTTGAATATATGGATTATTTCCAATTTTTTATTCTTCTGGTTGGATCTGTTTGATGAGCTTTTTCTTATGAGTTAATTGCTTAAGATTTTTTTGAAGTGAAATTTGAGTCAAGTTTTATTTTTATATATTTTATTATAAATTTCTCTAAATGTTCTCTGAAATCTCTATAATCTATTATAATCATATGTATCTATTAGCCATTATAAGTGCTTACATAAGAAATTTATGAATATATCCATGTATCCTTTAAATTTATGAATATAAATTATAATATACAAAAATTTAAATAAGCTGAAAACAATACTTCTGTAGCTGAGAGCAAGGGAGGATGAAGTTTAACTTTTTCTAACACATAAAGTACTGTAATTTAAAAAATTAACTTGGAAATAACAAAATAACTATAGACCTATTTAAACCGAAATTAAAAGTCATTTTGATGTAGTACGTATAGTTTAGTTCTTGAGAAAAATAACCCATTAGGGATGAAGTTGTTAAGTAAACATGATTGATGATTTCTTTTTAATGCAGTCCTATTCCCTTTTCATATTTAGCATATTTAAAGACTATTTCATAGCACAATTATAACTATTATAAATGTCAGTGTAACTAATTTAAGAATTCATAATGGTTCAAATGCTTTTTAAATTTTTAGCTTTTTTTTAGTTTTATTGTGATATAGTTGACAAATGCTTTTTTGTTTTTAAACCTTTGAATTAGATCATAGAAAATTCTGTACTATCCACTGCACTGGTTACTTGAGAAACTGGCCTCCAAATATTGTTGGGATGGAAGAAGAAATGGACAATAAGAAAGACAGTAGTAATTTTACCTGCCTTGTTGCCATTGGAAGATTACATCCATATATTGTCCCACAGAACAGTGGAGAGATTAAAGTGAAACCAACTGAATTTATTACGCGTTTTGCAGTGAATGGACAATTTGTCTATGTTGATCAAAGGTAAACATCTATGTGCCATAATGATTAGAGTTCAATGGGATATTTAAGGCTATTAAAGATGTGGCTTAGGGGCTTCCCTGGTGGCACAATGTTGAGAGTCCGCCTGCCGATGCAGGGGACACGGTTTCATGCCCTGGTCCGGGAAGATCCCACATGCCATGGAGCGGCTGGGCCCGTGAGCCATGGCCGCTGAGCCTGCGCGTCCGGAGCCTGTGCTCTGCAACGGGAGAGGCCACATCAGT
>NW_006770652.1:3815176-3821094 GCF_000442215.2 Lipotes vexillifer
GGAGCGGCTGGGCCCGTGAGCCATGGCCGCTGAGCCTGCGCGTCCGGAGCCTGTGCTCCGCAACGGGAGAGGCCACATCAGTGAGAGGCCCGCGTACCAAAAAAAAAAAAAAAAAAAATGCGGCTTAGTAGCACTGCTGGATTTTTTTTTTTTTAAGGCTTTAGAACAGGAAATAAAGTTTAAATGAAATAAGGATATGCATATATCAGTAAATTTGTTCAAGCCAAATTGTAAACTTGAAATATTTCTTAGCCAATGGTGCAGAAACTGGGCATGGTCTATGGCCACAGTTTTATTGGTGAATGGTAGGAATAGCATACCCTGGATTGGGTAGGTGGCCTCTGGAGTAGCCTGGTGCCTGGGTGTCCATTCTACTTTGCAGCTCTAATCTGGGTCTAGGGCATCCAAAGGAGCCCAGTAAAGCAAATGGGTTACTCATCCCCCTGGTCTGCTTCTCTACGATCCTGACCATGTATGGACCAACAGTATTCTGGAAGGGGACACATTCACCAATTCTGAACTTTATTTTTAATTTTAAAACCAGGGCAACAGCAGTTTTAGGATATCTGCCTCAGGAACTTTTGGGAACTTCTTGTTATGAATATTTTCATCAAGATGACCATAGTAATTTGACTGACAAGCACAAAGCAGGTATGCATTGAGTGGGATCGTCTTTTGGTACCTTTTAATTACAACTTCAACTCTTAATTTTTCATTCCTGTGAAATCTGAACCTTGAATTAATCCTTAAGGGATTGATTTATATAGTGGTAGACTGTTATGCTGATTATTTTCTTTTCTTGTTAAGTTCTGCAGAGTAAAGAGAAAATATTTACAGACTCATATAAATTCAGAGCAAAAGATGGCTCTTTCGTAACTTTAAAAAGCCAGTGGTTTAGTTTCACAAATCCTTGGACCAAAGAACTGGAATATATTGTGTCTGTCAACACTTTAGTTTTGTAAGTAATTTTTTATGTTGTTAAGACCTTTATATTGATTTCAAATGAGTATCTTTGCTTCCCTCTTTTCATCTTGTTAAATCATTAAACCTGTTTGATCCTCTGGCTTTATAATGCCATTTGCAGCAACATAGATGGACCTAGAGATTATCCTACTAAGTGGAGTAAATCAGACAGAGAAAGACAAATATCATGAGATATCACTTATATGTAGAATCTAAAGAATGATACAAGTGAACTTATTTACCCAACAGAAATAGTCTCACATAGAAAACAAACTTATGGTTGCCAAAGAGGAAGGGGGGTATAAATCGAGAATTGGGGATTAACAGATACACAGTATTATATATAAAATAGATAAGCAGCAAGGACCTACTATATAGCACAGAGAACTATATTCAATATCTTATAATAACCTATAGTGGAAAAGAAACTGAAAAATAATATGTGTGTATACATATATGTATATTAATCACTTTGCTGTACCCCTGAATCATTGTAAATCAACTATACTTCAATTTAAAAAAAAACCCTGTGTGATCCTCTGGCTTTGGGTATATATTTAGAGTAATTTATTCACTGTTCATTGGCATTAGTTCTCAGAATGAAGCTAAAAGTTTGCCCTTTTATAAAAAATTCCTTTTGGCGTAGTATAAAAGGTGACAGTAAATGCATTTATTCAGGCAATTGTTTCGTACCCTTCTTGCTTTGTCCTTCCAAAAAACTATGTGGATGTGGCTTTAAACTGTTTAAAATGGTAAGAAACTGTTTTGCCCTCCACATCATTTTTGCATGTCCATCTTCTGAGCCTTGGGAGCACATATGCTTGTGCAGGAGTACTTGGCTGAGGGATAAGCACAAATCCAGCCCGTTCACTGCCTTCCAAGCCCTGGTCTATGGCTGTGTCAGCCTGAAGGAAGAGCCAGCTTTTCCTGATTTGCTCAATATGCTAGCATGGCCTTGTTCTAAGTATTATTTTTCTATGTTTCTCTTTAAAATTGCTATAAGGTTTTATCAAACCAATTCTATTTCCTTATGTACAATATTTTAAAAAAGAGCCCCCCAATTCTTAGTACCTCCAGCAGGTACTAATTACCCATCCCAATAATTCTATTATTCATCCCAATAATTCTTGTCTCCGTATCATTAGAATATGAGCTGAGAGTTTGTATCTTTGGAAGCATGTACATTACAGGATAATATGACATCTGGCAAAAGCCCTGGTACTTAGCACATCAATACCTCCGTCTCTGGTGGTGACATTAACAATATGTATATAAAACACAAATAGGTCAAAAACTGATAATTCAAATACACAGAGCTTAATGTAGTTGCCTTAACATTTTCCTTCACCTTAAAAAAAATCACCTATGATGTTTCTTAATTCTAGGGGACATAGTGATACTGGAGAAACATCATTGCTTCCTTGCAGCTCTCAATCATCAGAAGGTAAGCTTAATTTTAGGTAATGGAGACTTATTACTAAGACTGTTATTATTAAGTTACCATCTTTTTCTGTCTTGGAGAGGGAAAAATTTCAAGGTGAAACAAAAAGATTTCAGGGGCTTCCCTGGTGGTGCAGTGGTTAAGAGTCTGCCTGCCAATGCAGGGGACGCGGGTTCGCGCCCTGGTCTGGGAAGATCCCACATGCCGCAGAGCAGCTGGGCCCGTGAGCCACAGCCACTGAGCCTGCGCGTCTGGAGCCTGTGCTCCACAAGAGAGGCCATGACAGTGAGAGGCTCGCGCACCACGATGAAGAGTGGCCCCCGCTTGCCACAACTAGAGAGAGCCCTCGCACAGAAACGAAGACCCAACATAGCCAAAAATAAATAAATAAATAAAATGCTGGCTTAACTCCTAGAGAGTTTCATTAAAAAAAAAAAAAAAAAGATTTCAGTGGGTTGAGTTATCCTCCTCAGAATTCCCACAGTACTTTGGTCACACTTCTGTTATAATCTTACATTGTATTGCAATTATTCATTCACTCAACTGGCTCACTGCTAGACTGTGAGTTCTTCAAGGGTAGGAATGGTGTTTTACTCATTATCATACCCAGCAGCTGGCATAGTTCCTTATACATTAAGGCACTCAAATATCTGTTGGTCACATTAATGAAAAGCACTAAGGGGGAGTTATCTTAGTTCTTTACCACAGGAATATTTTAATATATTATTTGTGTAAAGAAAAATTAAAGTATTAGGAAATATTTAAAATAAAGTAGTATTCAGCCATAAAAAAGAATGAAATATTGCAATTTGCAGAAACATGGATAGACAAAGAGATTATTATACTAAGTGAAGTAAGTCACTTCAGAGAAAGGCAAATATTGTGTGATTATCACTTACATGTGGAATCTGAAAAAGTAATACAAATGAACTTATTTACAAAACAGAAACAGACTCACAGACATAGAAAACAAACTTATGGTTACCAAAGGGGAAACGGGGGAGAGAGGGATAAATTAGGAATATGGGATTAACAGATATACACTACTATATATAAAATAAACAACAGGGATTTCCCATATAGCACAGGGAACTATATTCAATATCTTGTAATAACCTATAAAGGAAGAGAATCTGAATCATTTTGTTATACACATGAAACTAACAATATTATAAATCAACTATACTTCAATAAAAGAAAAAAAGTGGTATTGCTCTGGCTTTAGTGTGGAGGTTAAAGTGGGAAGGAACTGTATGTACTCAAAGGTTACAGGTCATGATTGAACCCTCAATGACCTTCCACATATTTGATTCACATCACTCTTCATAAGCATCTTAAACCATCGTGAGTTATGTTTGTGATGTTAGCATGAATACTTCTAACATTTTAGGATGCAACTGGTTTTTTACTTTTAAAGAGGGAAATAGGAAATATATTTGAATTGAAAGAAAGATATTGAACAAAGTTATATGTTTTTTTAAAGCCCTCTATTGAATCTTTCCTTCTGTTATTATTTAGGATCCTCAAGACAGTCTTGCATTAGTGTGCCCGGAATGTCTACGGGAACGGTACTTGGTGCTGGTAGTATCGGAACGGATATTTCAAGTGAACTTTTGGACTTACAATGGTAATGTTTTATTGCTACAAATACTTTCACAAAATTATCATCATATTTACAAAACCAATATTAAAAAATCAATAGGTTTCCTATGCAAACAATAACCAGTTCAGTAATATAATGGAAGAGATCACCTTTACAGTAGCAACATAGTTTGGAAAGTCCTTTCTAAACATCACACAAAATCCAGAATTTATTAAGGAAAAAATGGATAAATTTAATTGTATAAAAACTCAAAACTTAAATATAACCATTATAATTATCAAGGTTAAAAGACAAATTATACACAGAAAATGTACTTCATATGATAAAATGTACTCATTATCTTAATACATGAAAAGATTTGTAGTATAAAGAATAAAGTTATTGAACTTTATATTAAACTTTGTATAATTTTATATAAAACTTTATGTGTAGAATAAAGAGTAACGTTATTAAAGGAGTCATTTAAATAACTCAATAACAAAAAATTTAGAGAGTGGACATAAATAGAAAATAAAAGTGAAAATGGCCAAGAAACTTTAAAAATTGCTCAACCCCACTCACAGTTAAAATTATATATATACAAAATTAAACAATAATGACATACCTTTTTTCATTTAGGAGATTGTCAAAGAGTTGAAAGTTTGGTGATACTAGTGAGAGTCTGAGGAAACAGTCCCTCTTTAACTGTCCATGGGAATATAAACTAGCGCAAGCTCTTTGAAGCGCAATTTGACTACACCCATCAAAAATATAAGTGTATATGATCTCAGACTCAGCAACTCTACCCCAGGATCAAATATTCTTACACAACTGCGCAGAGACCCATGAACAAGACTGTTTCTTGCTGTACTGTTTAAGTAGTGATTTCAGTATTTAAATCTTTACCATAACCATAACTTATTATGGTATATCCATACAATGGTATACTCTGCAACAGTTAAATATTAGGTAGCTCTGTTTATGCTAATATGGCAAGAGCTTTATCTGGTTAATAGAAAAAAGCACAGGAATAGAACAAAAGAATAGCATGTATAATAACTCACTTGTATAAGAAAAAATAAAGATATGTGTGGATATATGTGAATATGTGTATATACAGGCCCATAATTGCTCATCTAAAACCCTTTAGACCAGATAGGTTTTGAACTCAGAATTTTTCTGGATTTTAGAAAGGCAATGTTTTGGAATTCAATTTTTTTTTTTTTTTTTGCGGTACGCGGGCCTCTCTCTGTTGTGGCCTCTCCTGTTCCGGAGCACAGGCTCCGGACATGCAGGTTCAGTGGCCATGGCTCACGGGCCTAGCCGCTCCGTGGCATGTGGGATCCTCCCGGACCGGGGCACAAACCTGTGTCCCCTGCATCAGCAGGCGGACTGTCAACCACCATGCCACCAGGGAAGCCCCTGGAAATCAATTTTTTTTTAAGAGATATGTGTAATACCCGCAGAGAACAGTTATATCATGGACAGCACCCCATAATCAATGAAATCAGCATTTCTGCAGTGAGAAGTATTTACAGATTAAATGGTGAAATGTCTGGGAGGAGAGGGGAAGTATGAGTTCAGGTTAAATACATTTAACAAGATTAGGAAAGAATAATTATTGAAGCTGTTTTGTGGGTATATGAGATTTCACTATATTGTCTATTTTTATATCTGAGTTTTCCATAATAAAAGCTTAAAATGTATTTCTGGAGTGAATTGTAAATACTTGTACTAAGTAGGACAAAGTTCGACCAAAACATTACCCTGAGTAGGGTTAGAGTCCAACATCCTTTGCATGTGGATATTCAGTCTTCTCACAGCATTTACTGAAAAGACTGTCTGTCCCTTCCCCAGCTGAATGGTGTTGGCACCCTTGTTGAAAATCATTTGACTGTATATGCTGGAAGGGCTTCGTAGGGGAAGTGGAAA
>NW_006770652.1:3821104-3870167 GCF_000442215.2 Lipotes vexillifer
TAGCTGGGTGCAGCTGCAGGATGAGCATTTATATATGGAGGCACCTCAGCCAATGTATGGAGGTGAGCAGGAGAAAGCATGGTGGTTTCAGCAAACATCAAGGAGGTTCACTGAGAGAAGAGTCAGGTTGCTGAGCAACTGAGTTTTAACTTGATTAAAGGGACTTTTAACTAAGGTAAGGCAAATAGTGGAGGGACTTAAATAGCAAGTTTCTGCCCAGTGACTAATACGAAGAAAGCCATATTTCAGAAGATTAATCTGGTAGTGATGTGCATGTGGGGGCAGATAGTTTTCATCTTTAAACAAAGGCTAATTGAGCAGATGGTGATTTTAAACCATGAACCACAGATGGGAAGCCAGCCAAGCTATATACATTACATTGTGAAAAATCTCTAAGACATGTCACTGATCTTTTCGTCTGTGTTTCCTACCTAATTCATTTCATTCTTCTGTTTTAATTTCTCCCTCTATACTTTCTTGTCAGTTGCCTTCTTGGGAATACAAAAGGACATAAAGTTATGTTTATGCCATTATGTTTCACATAATTGAGCATTTAGTAATATATGACACTGTCAGTTTTACATATTAAGTCTTGAAGAGATTTATGATCAAAGGGTATGATTATGTTTTTGTCTTTATGTGTTTCATTGATTTTGGACCTGGGGATGACCTATTATATTAAAAATATGACGCATTTTCTACTTTAAAAAAAGGTTGCAGGATGTTAGGAAATCTTTCTTTTATTCTTAGTTCTGCTTTTCAGTATCCTAATAAGGAACTGAATGCCTATTTTGAACCATGTTGTTATTCCATTACTTTGCCATGTGCTGTATTAAGACAGGTAACATGATTTACTTAAGAGCTTTCACCTCAGAGTCTGTTTCTATTTACTATAGTGTTTTCAGCACTCCATAGTCAAAAATAAGTCTGGCACTGAACGAGTCAGTCTGATTATGAAAACTGTTGTGATATTCAGTCTTATGTTCCTCCCTGTATTTTTATCAGTAGATTATGTATTCAGAGGAGAAATTTTTCTAAAAACTATAAATAGACACAAAATGTTTTATGTGTCACTTTTTGAAGGTTACAGTCTTCATCCCTTGATGATTCAAGTCCAACAGATTTATTGAAAGATACTCACACTATAAACTGCAGGAATGTAAGTACCATTGTAAGTGATAATATTCGTGAAATAAATGAACAATAACATTGCTCCTTGTTGATTATTTCTTTTGAGAAAAGAGGTCATCCTGTAAAGAACGAACCCTTTCTACTTAGCTCAGAGTTTTTAAGAGGCATTGTAGAATAGTGGTTAAGAGTGAAGTCTCTTGGGACCATACTATCTGGGTCCAAGTTGTGATTCAGACACTTACTTCTGGGTAACCTCCTGCATGTTATTTAAACTCTGCACCTCAACTTCCTCATTTGTAAAAAAGGGATTAATAATAGCACCAGTCTCTTGGAGTGGTGTGTGAATTAAATGATTTAACACACAAAGAAACAAAAACTTCACAGTGCCTGGGACACAATATGTGCTCAATAAATGGTAGCTATTATTGTTATTTTAATAGATTCGATTCCGTGGATTAAATATACTCCTTAGGGTCTGGAAAGATGTTTAAATAATATAAGCTACAAATTAAGTACTACCTACTATTTAATTCAATTGAACAAATACTAGCTATTTGAAATGCACTGTTGCATATACAAAAATGACTGAACATAGTGCTGAAAATGTGGAAGACCCACATACAATTCTGATGTATCCCAGACAACAAAAAGCTCTAAAGTAGGTATATAAACTAAGTGGTATAAGAATATAGGAGAAAAGAGAAATTAAATCTGACCAGGGACAAAAGGGAACTTGAAAATATCTTATTATATTAATATAGGCTTTTGATCTAGTATTTGCCAGTTTTACTCATACATTTAGCAAATGTTTATTGGGTACCCATTTTGTGCCAGAAACAGGGATTTAAGTCCTTGTAACACACAAGAATCTCCAAGTAGTGTACGTTATATAGGCATTCTATGGCAAAGTTCATCAACTGAATAAGACAACATAGGTAAATGATTTCTTCTTTTGATGAGCTACATGAACATTAGATTGTTTGTCCTGTGACTATTTAACAGTATGATAACATTTTGGTAAAAGTCTCTGGTTTACTCCATTCCCTACTCCAAAGCAGTATTTCCTGTTGTAGTTTCATATGAGATACTGTTTTATCATCATTTAAAAAAAACTGAAATAGCTTTTCATTTTTAATCGAAAACTTTTCCTTATGTATGTAATTCAGTTATGGTTATGAATAATGCGGGGGCTTTGAAGTCAGGTAGACTTGGGTTAAACTCATGGCTCCAACACTTTGGGCATCAAGATATTAGACTCCTTGGGCCTCAGATGCCTGACCTCACGACATGTGTAACATGAAACGAGATGATGCCTGTGGAGTACTTAGCACAGAATACGAAGTGTGAGCTGCCATGTCGTTGATGGCAGTGGTGGCATTGCCAGAATGCCCGCATCTGAAAACTGCTGAGAGGTCTTTATATCATTCAAATAGGAAACTTTCTATTTATTATTCTTTCTTTACAGATGTCAAATAAGGAGCTGACTACACTAAGTCCTTCTGAAATAGGGGAGCTACAGGCTACAAAGCAAAACCGAAGTGCTGTTGCTCCCCATAGGCACGAACCACTCCTTGGTAAGTTTTCTTTGGCAACTGCCTGCCATTTTGGTTTTCCAAAAACTCTTTTTAATCACTATATTTTCAGGCTTAGGAAATTTCTAGAGATGCAAACAACTTTAAGATTTTTCCCAAAACTACAGTGAGGTATCACCTCATACCGGTCAGAATGGTCATCATCAAAAAGTCTACAAATAATAAATGCAGGAGAGGGTGGGGAGAAAAGGGAACCCTCCTACACTGTTGGTGGGAATGTAAATTGGTGCAGCCACTATGGCAAACAGTACGGAGGTTCCTTAAAAAACTAAAACTAGAGCTACCATATGATCCAGCATTCCCACTCCTGCACCCCTGGACATATATTTGGAGAAAACTAATTCAGAAAGATACTTGCACCCCAGTGTGCATAGCTTTACACAATTTTACAATAGCCAAGACATGGAAGCAACCTAAATGTCCACTGACAGATGAATGGATAAAGAAGATGTGGTTTATATACACAGTGGAATATTACTCACCCATAAAAAATAGTGAAATAATGCCATCTGCAGCAACATGGATGGACCTAGAGATTATCATACTGAGTAAAGTAAGTCAGACAGAGAAAGACAAATATCATATGATAGCACTTATATGTGGAATCTAAAAAAAATGAACTTATTTACAAAACAGAGATAGACTCACAGACATGGAAAACAAACGTATGGTTACCAAAGGGGAAAAGGTGAGGAGGGATAAATTAGGAGTTTGGGATTAGCAGATACAAACTACTATATATATAAAATAGATAAACAACAAGGTCCTACTGTACAGCACAGGGAACTATATTCAATATATTGTAATAAACTATAATGGAAAAGAATCTGAAAAAGAATATATATTTTATATAAAATGATTTCAGTTTTATACATATAAAGCATATATGTATAAAACTGAATCACTTTGCTGTATACCAGAAACTAACACATTATATTTTTTATACTTCAATAAAAATAACTAAGAGTTTTTCATTCAAAATCATAAATACAGTAATCATGCTGTTAATTTTTAAGTGTATGCTACTTAATGGACCTGTCATTGAAAATTTGATTATCCACTGAATCAGTTATGGGTATTATTAAAACACACAATTTCAATAAAACTAAAGCTCTTGTATTTAGGGGAAAATGTCCATTCTTAAGAAAAAGAATTTTTAAAGATACCAATCATAAAATGTTTAAGGTGTAATTATTCATTTTAACTATGTTTATGCAAAGTCCAAATGAAGAAAATTGAAATGACACAATTTTATAGCCCCCCATAACTGACTCTGATCTCCTGAAAATATATGTTAAAGAGAATCAAAGGACTTGAAGGAACCTGGACGTCAGCTTCACAGAGAGCCACATATTAATCATCGCAAATTCTATTGTACTTTGAAAGATACCTAGAAAACTTCGATTAATCTGTTGCTGTGTTTTAACCCTGAATTTCTAGAACCTCTTCCTTATCTCTGATTTAAATCTCATTTCCATGGTTCCTCCTTATTTCCTTTTTCAATCAAAAATCTGGGGACCGCTCCCACTTTTATAAGAGTCTTTCAAATTTGGGGGAAGATGCTTTTGTCTCAGCCTTCTCATTTTGGGGTTAAACAAGCAGTATTTTCACAAGGCAGATTAAAGTTCAATTTCTCCTTCAAGGCTCTATATACACACATGAATAAACCCCAACCCCTAGCTTCCAACTGTCTGGGAGTCTGTACCTCTTAGCTTTTATCTTCTATTAGAAAGCTCGTAGACTAGCTCACTTACATGCATCAAATGAGTGAAGCTCAATTTATCTGACAGCAGATTGTTATAAAAATAGGCGACCCATTTAAAAATGTATCAGGCTTCTGCAATTTAAGACGTATACTTTGCCTTCAATAATACATTGTATGGTATCCTAGCCTTGCTTTGCCATTTTTGATGATAACTCATTTTTTAATCTCCAAATGTACTTACATAAGCTTGTATTTTAATTCAATAGGAGAAGGTGCCCAGCTGGATTTTGATGCCCTCTGTGACAATGACGACACAGCCATGGCTGCCTTCATGAATTACTTAGAAGCAGAGGGGGGGCTGGGAGACCCTGGGGACTTCAGTGACATCCACTGGGCACTCTAGCATTTGATTTTTAACTCAACATGAGAAACGTTTTGAAGCATTTCGCTTACAAAAAACTATATATTCTTCTGTACTGTACTGATACTGTTTTTATCTTTTATTCCTATTAGTGGTTGACCAGTTTTTATAGATTTGCTCCTGACTTTCACAGGGGTACAGGGAAATGTGATGTTTCCCTTCAAATTCTCAAAATTTTCTATAGACCACTTTACTCACTGACATAGCTTAAAACCCACTAGTTGCTATATTTTTGCTAAAGTCTTTCTAACCAAGAATACCACATGTATCTTGTTTGGGTTTTGTTTTTATTTTTTGATGCAGTTGTTTTGAGTTTGGGGAATTTAATGTGTTGACATCTTTCTTGTGTCTGAGATTCATTTATAATTGATTTATAATAGAAGATTTGTGTAATTTGGAACATTTCCGTTCCTTGTGTATTTCCTTAATTGAGGATAGGGCTTATCCATTTTAAGAAAACGATGAGTACTTGAACATTTAAAGGGACAGTGCAGGGCTTCCCCAATGGGGCAGTGGTTGAGAGTCCGCCTGCCGATGCAGGGGACACGGGTTCGTGCCCCGGTCCGGGAGGATCCCACATGCCGTGGAGCGGCTGGGCCCGTGAGCCATGGCCACTGAGCCTGCACGTCTGGAGCCTGTGCTCCGCAACGGGAGAGGCCACAACAGTGAGAGGCCCGCGTATCGCAAAAAAAAAAATAAAGGGACAGTGCAATTTGTAGTGGTAATCACAGTGAATACTGTATTCAGCCTTTGTAGACTTGGGCAAGCACAGAGCCACGATAGTTATGCTCAGTTGAGCACTTTGAGATGGATTTTAAGTAAGATGATTTCTTATTTAAAACTCAGAAAAGAAAAAAAAAGCTGAGAGCGTTTCTGCTTTGCTTACAGAAAAGGAAAGATCTTGGGCCCTACAGCTTGATGGTGGTTAACCTTTGCCTATAATATTTAGTCTTAATATAACCACTCAAGATTCTTATTACAGGGTTTTGATGCTGAAAAGGTTTTTAGCAACCTTCAGGATTAGTCTTAGAGGAAGAAACAGGCCCAGGCAGAGTCAACGCCTTGTGTAATGTCACAATTAAGTTCATATGTCTTTTAATGTTTAATGTATATAAACCAGTTTCTTTATACACATTTGAGAAAGCAGTAGTCTCACTGGTTAAATGATTAGTTAACTGACCTAGGAACAGTTGTTGGCTTTTTAAATTATTAGGCAATTACAGTTACTATTGCCTGTAACCAAAGGTAATTATGTAAGTGTGTTTTTAAAACCATGAGGCAATGAGAAAGAATTTAAAAACCAATTTTCTAGCTATAATTAAAAATCGAGAGCATTTTTAAACCAGTAATTAATTCAGAGGTAGCTCAAATTGAGGGCAAGAATTAAGGATATTTAAAATACTGTATGTAGGGACTTCCCTGGCAGTCCAGTGGTTAGGACTCCACGCTTCCACTGCAGGGGACATGGGTTTGATCCCTGGTCGGGGAACTAAGATCCCACAAGCAGTGCAGCATGGCCAAAAAAAACCGCCCCAAAAAACAAAAATAAAATACTGTATATATAGCTACCTTTTTGAAGACCATACTTCCATAATACCTATGGTTTTAATAGCTCTTTCTAGTTTACTACGTGTGTTCCCATATATTCTCTTTTGTGCCCCACAAGGGAAAGTAATGATAGTCTAGGAAACTAATGGGGAAACTCTGAGGCTCAGATATGGGGATCAAGTCCAGTTTTCCTTTTCTATGTGGTGCTGTACATCTCCAGCAGATTTCCCTCAGAGCCCCACGAAAGCAAAGCATTCGTTTGACCTCACACATTTCCGTAGGCTGTAAGTAATAGATTAGAACTTTCAGACACGTTAATGGCAAACATAGCAACAGGCAACAACCAAAATCAAATGTTCCTTCACGTTTGACATTTGCAGTGGCTGTGTGGGCAAAGATGTATTGGCCTATTGTCTTGAGCCGATGCAATGTTCCAGTAATGTCAGAGGGTCAGCACCATTCCTGGTTCTGGCATTTGAGGACTTGGGAGACATCTAGGTTTAGAATAAGCCAAAAAAAAACCCTCACAAGATGGGGGATATATTGGTTTGTAGTGGCCTAAGCATGATAGTTAAGTCTGAGGAAGCGTGAAGGATCACGTCTGTTCTCTAAGCCAGAGAGGCCTGCCTACAAATGTAACATTTTAGGGATCTGGACCATTGCAGGTCGGGCTAGACCTCCAGAGTCAGCCTAAGCTAGTGGTAGCAGGATAGGTCATTGTGGCTGCATGACCTCCAAAGCAGGTGGGGCAAAACTTCATGATGCAGGGATCTGAGAGGCAGACTTTCTAGAGGCTGGCCATTGCTGCTTGCACAGTAACAATTCTCTCTCTTTGCAAGAGGAGAGGTTATCCCATAGACTTATGGATGGAAAGCCAATTGAAGGCTTTGATCCTTTAGTAGCCCACTCTGATATTTATCTTTTGCCCTGGACCCAGGATCCAATCCATGCATTGTATGATACTGTAGCTCTAAGTTCAGTGCTTTCTTCAAAATGCATTCTATTTATATTTGATTGCTACTGAGAGTGACATATTTTTATGCTTTATACTATATCACTTTTTTCTCCTACCAATTAAGTTCTTATGTTTTGGTGAAAAATATAAGTTTAATGAAAACATCCTATAAAGAATACTCTTCTTTTTTTTTTTTTTCGGTACGCGGACCTCTCACTGTTGTGGCCTCTCCCGTTGCGGAGCACAGGCTCCGGACGCTCAGGCTCAGCGGCCATGGCTCACGGGCCCAGCCGCTCCACGGCATGTGGGATCTTCCCGTACCGGGGCATGAAACCGTGTCCCCTGCATCGGCAGGTGGACTCTCAACCACTGTGCCACCAGGGGAGCCCTATTTTTTTTTTTTAATTCTAAGAATTACCTACAATGATGTAGTGGAGTGAGAGGCATGCCTGGAATCAGGAGAGCCCGCTCAACCTAAATTTATCTGTGCGACCTCAAGCAAGTCATTTAAACTCTCTGTACCTCAGTTTCCTTATTTGTAAAAAGAGGTTTGATCTCTCCATTTACTTCCAGTTCTAATTCTGTGGTTCTGACCCGCAGGACTCGAGCATTAGCCTGTTGCTAGACATATGCTGTCCGGTATGATAGCCACTGGCCACATGTGGCTACTGAGTACTTGAAACATGGCTAATACATATTGAGATGTGCTATGAATGTAAAGTGCATACCAGATTTCAAAGGCTTAGTATGAAAAAAGGGAATATAAAATATCACATTAACAGTTTTATATTGATTACAGTTCAAATATTTTGGATATACCAAATTAAACATTAAAGTTAATTTTATTTTCTTACCATCCTAATGTGGCTACTGGAACGTTTTAAATTACACATGTGGCACACATTACATTTCCATTCTATGGCCCTGCTCTAGAACATTTTATTAAGTGGATATTATTTAAGCAGACCAAAGGTTATAAGTATGATATTTACCTCTAAATGCTATGGTTTAAAGGACATTTATTGATCCTCGATTCAGTGCAAATAACTGTGACCCTCTATCGATGTATCAAATTTAAAACTTTTTTGAAATGAGTAAACTTGAAAATGTTAGACATTTTATTAGCCTGAAATCAAACAAAACTAGAGGTATATGTTGACACCCTATGGTAGTCACTAAATTTGGAAATCCTTTGATAAGCACAAAGACAAACAAGAAGATACAGAATAGACTTTTGGTAAATAAATGGAATTAAAGGAAAGTATCTAATTTCAGTGTCATAATGGGAAAAGGCTATATTCATTGGTCGTCATAATCTTTGACAAATCTCCATAGAGTCTAGGACACAGGTATATAAAATAGCAACTCTCTAGGTATCAGACCATGTTTAGTGGGTCCAGTTTCAGATCCTGCTGTAAAGAGGAAGGTCAGGTAGGTCATTGTTGGCCTCTGGAATTAGATTCAGATTTGCCAAGCATAGTATTGTGGGCACAGCAGCCCTGACGTCTACAATGATCAGAAGCCATAAAGAAAACCTGCTGCGTGGCCACTAGGTGTCACTTTCCCATTCCTATAGGGCTTTGTTTTCATTAGATTAATTTTTCCAAGTTCCATGGGGCCTAGGACAGGCATTTATGACTTCTGTGTCTAGAATAAGTCTGCCCCTGTTTTATAAGAAATGCTTTTTCAGAGAAGTCTGGGAAGCTCCCTTCCACATAAAATAAGAATTTTGGTTTAGAGACCTCTCCAGATGTGGCTCCAGTAAAAGCTGACTTTAGAAGGAAAGCCCATCCAACCTAGAATATGCTTTCTGAACTCATTTGGGAGTGTTTAGTGTGTGTGTCACTGCTCTTAGTGTTGAGTTTAGGTTTGTCTTTTATACAATTTTTAAGCTCTTTTCCATTTCACTTGCTCTTGTCTGTATGTTGGTATTTTTTAAATTTTGTGGTAAATAATGAAGAGTGAAATTAAACTATATTTTATAATAATTACTAGTTTGAAGTTTTCATTTAACATTTTAAACTTTCTCCAAAAAGTGTGTCCTTAACTATTTTATAAAGTGGAAACATAGAATGGGTAGCAGATCCAGTGTTCTAAGACCACTGGGAAGGGAGGTGTATGTTACTTTATACATTTTGGGGTGTGTTCATCAGGGTGTACTAACTGCTGTCACAACTCTAAAGTGTCAGTGGCTTAATCCATTAAAGGTTTCCTTCTGCTCATATCACATCCGATGTCATTAGCACTGTCTGTCTCCCTGACTCGACTCCTCCCCCTTCCCTGCCTCTCTCTCTTTCCAACTCTCAGCTTTGCTTTCCTGTAAGCAGGTGTTATCCTCTAGTGGACCACCTTCTCCGTACTGATGCTCAGAAGCTCCAAGCACAAATTATCCTTATACCTGACAATTACAATGGAAAGAGAGCTTCTCTGTTTCCTAGTAATTCACACAAAAATGTCCATTGATTAAGCCTCTGGTTCAACTTGGTTCACATGGACTTTTCTGTGGTCAACAGGCTGAAATACACAAATGGCAAGGCTTTGGTTCCATGACTAAATCTGGGTTTAAAGGCATCCTTGAAAGGGAAATCAGGTCAAATATAGCCAACTGCCTGACAGCCTAGGGCCAGAGGAAGGAATGAAGATGTAGGCAGAAGAGACAATGGAAAGCTTGTAACTCTTGAGAGCTGATGATTTCCTAGAATTGTGTGTTTAGGTTATGTGAGCCTCAAGTCTTTCATAGTTTGTTTTTGGTTGTTGTTTTTTGGTGGTGGTGGGTTGTTTTTCTTTTTTTGGAGGGTGGGTTATGGCAAGGAATAGCAAGTTACATCGCATGTTTTTAAGCCTTGGCTACCTCTTTTGTTTGATACCCAGCCACTAGTCACTTTGGAGGGCTCTGTCCATTGCCTAAGGTGTGTGTTGAGAGAGACAGTAAAGGGTTGTTAAATCCTTGTCTCCCTATGTGTTTCTGGCATTGAATTTACACTTTCTTAGGCAGTCCTAGCACTAGGCTGACGGTTAGGCAGTATTTCCCACATTTACTCCTATCCAGGAAGAAATCTGTTGCATGTTACCTTGGGGGTAAAGACATCAAAATAATTTTTGCGATAAAATATTTGTTAAAAAACACTAAAATTAGAAGCCTAGATTATGTAAACTTGTAACTTAAGTGAACTCTTGGAAATCTCATTTAATACTTGGTTGAGTATGCAGTAACCCAAAAGGCTTCCCGTCTATCAGAACCAACATCTAGACCAATAGCAAACAATTACCTGATTGTTCAGTTATTTGTGGGAATCCGTAGTATTCTATTTCATTTAACAAAGATCAAGAAAGACATAGTTATAGGGCCTGAAATGGTTTTTGTTGGGGGGGGATGGATACATATCAGATTATATGTAAGATAATCAAATTCGTAATATTTACAATAGAAAGGATACTATTCTATTTCTTTGTAATAACGGTAGCAGCATATTTTGTTTTTAATTGGTTTTCTGATTATAAAGGAACTTTATATTCATTATCGAAAATACAGAAAAGTGGAATCCGATCAAGATGGGGAGTAGAACGACGTGGAACTCACCTCCTCCCACAAATATATCAGAAATACATCTATATATGGAACAGTTCTCCAGAATACTTACTGCATGCTAGCAGAAGATCTCAGACACCTGAAAGGACAAGAAAGATCTGCACATAACTGGGTAGGACGAAAGGAAAAAAAAAAAAAAAATGAAGCAGAAGAGGACCTGTGCCCCTGGGAGGGAGGAAAGGTTCCCACACCCTGGGAAGTCCCAGGGACATCAGCCAGGACAGAAAGGGAGCTTTAGAGGCTCCATGGAGAGCACAACAACTGGTTTGTGGCAGGCAGAGCAGAGACAGATGGTCCGTGCCAGAGCTCTGCGTGCCCCAGCCCAAGACGCATGTCTGCTGGTACAGGCTGGGGCTGGGTGCTGAAACTCGGGTTTCAGAGGACAGATCCAGGGAGAAGACTGGGGTTGGCTGCATGGAGACAGCCTGAGTGGGGCTGGAGCGTGGTGCAGCTGCAAACGGGTGTACACGGAAGAAGCCCAGGCCTGCCATTAAAGCAAAGTGCCATTGGTAAGTGGCGCATAAAGGGAGGGGTGGGCCTGCCTTAGCAGCCTCTTTCTTTGCCCCCCAGCCACTGCCTCAGTGGGCTCCAGGAGCAGGTACCAGCAGGTTGCCCACATGCAGAGGTGGGGATGAAATCATAGCTGAGCCCCAGGGGCCGTGTGAGTTAAGAAGCAGGGCTGAGGGCTTCCCTGGTGGCGCAGTGGTTGAGAGTCCTCCTTCCGATGCAGGGGACGCGGGTTCGTGCCCAGGTCCGGGAAGATCCCACATGCCACAGAGCGGCTGGGCCCTGTGAGCCATGGCCGCTGAGCCTGCGCGTCCGGAGCCTGTGCTCCGCAACGGGAGAGGCCACAACAGTGAGAGGCCCACGTACCAAAAAAAAAAAAAAAGCAGGGCTGGAATATCTCCCCGTGGCTGTATGAACCATGAATTTAAACCTCTGCCACCAGCTTTGTAAACTCAGTGCCTGCAGGACTTCTGAGCAGACAACAGGGGCTCCTGTGGCTGGGATGGGTCTGGCTTTGTCAACCATGAGCTTTGTGGGCACATACAGGTCGGGGCTGGGTGAGGTGAGGGTCTGAGCTGCCTCATTAGCTCCCACAGTGGGTTCAGATACCTGATTACTGCAGTCCGGGACCTGACGTAATGCATCTGTGCTGGTGGCCTTGTGAAAACAATGCCTGAGGGACACTAGGGTCAAATGCCAGCATTCCCACGGTTGAGGTAGGGCCAAGGGCGATGCCAACAACAGTGTACTTTGTGAGCCCACACAACAGGTGAAAAGTGACACAACAGAGCGCACTCACTGGTGGACAGCTCTGACGGAGGAATACGATCCCACCTACCTCACACTGCAGCTCAGAAATGCAGCTCAGAAACGGATCTGGCAGCTTCTACTCCAACAACTAGGGAGCAGACCCTGCCCCTGACAGTGCTGTGACAACCACAGAGCAAAGAGGAGGACCCGCTCAACATCCAGGGCAGGCTCTGGTCACCACAACACCACTCACAACCCCTATCAAGAGGATAATGGCTACGACACACTGAGGAAAGAGGTGGCAGGCATTCATACTAAAAACAGCCCTTGCACTAAAACTATTAAACCCACACAGGCTACACAGGGACACCCACATAAAAATAGCCCTCCAAGACCACAGTAGATAATTGTTTCTCCTAAACTCACAGAGTAAGAGAAATATAAGTGAAATGAGGAAGCAAAGGAACCACTCCCAGTTAAAAGATCAAAAGAACTCCCCTGAAAGAACAAACAATGAAACAGAGCTCTTCAGTCTGACAGATACCAAGTTCAAAAATGAGAGAATGAAAATACTGAAGGAACTAAGAAAGGCTACTGATGGAAATGCAGATTACTATAAAAAGGAACTAGAAACTATAAGAGGAGCCAAGAAAAATTAGAAAACTAATTTGCTAAGATAAAAGCTGAGCTAAAGGCAATGAATAGCAGATTGAACAATGCAGAGCAAATAAGTGATCTGGAAGATAGAATAATAGAAGTCACCCAATCAGAACAGCAGACAAAGCCAAATGAACAGAAAAATGAAAGCAATGTAAGAGACCTATGGGATAATATAAAGTGTGCCAATCTATGCATAATAGGAATTCCTGGAGAAGAAAGAGAAAAGGGGACCAAAAATGTATTTGAAGAAATTATGACTGAAAACTTCCCAAACCTAAAAAGGAAAAGAGATATCCAGGTACAGGAAGCACAGAAGATCCCAAACAAGATGAACCCAAACAGACCTATACCAAGACATATTATAATAAAAACAGCAAAAGTTAAAGATAGGATTCTAGAGGCAGCAAGAGAAAAACAAAGAATTACAAGGGAACCCCCATAAGGCTATCAGCTGATTTCTCTACAGAGACGTTGCAGGCCAGAAGGGAGTGGCAAGATATATTCAAAGTCCTGAAAGGGAAAAATTTGCAACCTAGTATACTCTACGCAGCAAGATTATCATTTAGAATAGAAGTAGAGATAAAGAATTTCTCAGATAAACAAAAACTAAAAGGATACAGCAATACTAAACCTATCCTAAAAGAAATATTGAAAGGTCTTCTCTAAATAGAAAAGAAGCAAGAAGCTATAGGAAAGAGAAAATCACAATTGGAAAGTAAATCACTTAAATAAGCCAGTATACAGATTAAAAAAAATCAAAAAACTTTTTATGAGGTAATAATAACCACAATGAACAGCAAAAGGATAAACATGAAGATGTAAAAGAGGACATCAAAATCATAAAATATGGAGGAGGAGAGCAAGAAAATGTAGGGGTTGTTTCTTCTAGAATGTGTTTGAGCCTGTATGAATATCAGTCTAAAGCAAGTAGATACAGGAAGGGGTTAACACACTTGCAAAACAGGATAACCACAAATCAAAAACATACAATAGATTCACAATAGCCAAAAAGAAGAGAACACAAGCATAATATAAAAGGAACTCATCAAACCACAAAAGGAAAAACAAAAAGGAAAAGAAAGGAATAAAGAAGAAATACAGAATCAACTGGAAAACAAGGTTTAAAATGACAATGAATACATATCTATCAATAACTACCTTAAATGTCAATGGAATAAATGCTCCAATCAAAAGACAAAGTGGCAGATTGGATGAAAAAACAAGAGCCTACAATATGCTGCCTACAATAGACCCACTTTAGGGCAAAGGACACACATAGATTGAAAGTGAGGGGATGGAAAAAGCTATTTCACATAAACAGAAATGACGAGAAAGCAGGGGTTGCGATACTCATATCAGACAAAACAGACACTAAAACAAAGGCCATAAAGAAAGATAAATAAGGACACTATATAATGATAAAAGGATAAATATAAGAAGAGGATATTACACTCATCAACATATAAACACCCAATAGAGGAGTACCCAAATACGTAAAAATACTAACAGACATAAAGGGAGAACTTGACAGGAATGTGATGATAATAGTAGGAAACATTAACACCTCACTCACACCAATGATCTTTTAGACAGAAAATCAATGAGGCAGCAGAGATCCTAAATGATACAATAGAACAGTTAGACTTAATTGATATTTTCAGGACATTACATACAAAAAACCACAGAATACACATTCTGTTCGAGTGCACATGGAACATTCTCTAGGACTGACCACATACCAGGGCACAAAACAAGCCTCAACAAATTTAAGAGTATAGACATTATTTCAAGTATCTTTTCAGACCACAATTGCATAAAACTAGAAATCAACCACAGAAAAAGAAATGAGAAAAAAATGATTACATGGAGACTAAACAACATGCTACTAAAAAAACAGTGGGTCAACAATGAAATCAAAGAGGAAATTTAAAAACACCTTAACACAAATGACAATGAAAACACAACCGTACAAAATCTATGGGCTGGAGCAAAAGCAGTTCTGAAAGGGAAGTTCATAGCGATACAGGCCTTCCTCAAAAAACAAAATCACAAATAAATAACCTGACCTACTACCTAAAAGAATTAGGAAAAGAACAACAAATGAAACCTAAAATCAGCAGAAGGAAGGAAATAATAAAGATCAGAGAGGACATAAATAGAATAGAGATTTTAAAAAATAGAAAAAAATCAATAAAGCCAAGAGTTGGTTCTTTGAAAGGGTAAACAAAATTGACAAACCTCTGGGCAGGCTCACCAAGAAGAAAAGAGAGAAAACCCAAATAAACGAAATAAGAAATGAAAAAGGAGAAATAACAACTGACACCACAGAAATACAAAAAAAAAGAATTATATGCTAACAAATTTGACAACCTAGAAGAAATGGACAAGTTCCTGGAAACATACAGCGCACCAAAACTGAAGCAAGAAGAAACTGATAATTTGAACAGACTGATCACTAGAAGTGAAATAGAATCTATAATTAAAAAAAAACTCCCTACAAACAAAAGTCCAGGACCAGATAGCTTCACAGGTGAATTCTACCAAACATACAAAGAAGAATTTATACCTATCTGTCTCAAACTCTTCCAAAAGATTGAAGAAGAGGGAACACTCCCAAAGACATTCTGTGAAGCCACCATCACCCTGATACCAAGCCAAGACAAAAACACACTATCAAAAAAGAAGATTACAGGCCAACATCTGATGAAAACACATGCAAATAAAATTCTCAACAAAATATTAGCAAACCAAATCCAACAACACATGAAAAAGTTCATACATCACGACTAAGTTGGATTCATCCCAGGATCACAAGGATGGTTCAACATACGCAAATCAATCAATGTGATACACCACATCAACAAAAGAAAAGACAGAAACACATGATCATCTCAAGAGATGCAGGAAAAGCATTTGATAAAATTCAACATCCATTCATGATAAAAACCTCTTACCCAAAGTGGGTATAGAAGGAACATATATCAACATAATAAAAACTATTTATGACAAACCAACAGCCAATATAGTACTCAATGATGAAAAGCTGAAAGCCTTCCTGCTAAAATCTGGAGCAAGACAAAGATGCCCACTCTCACCACTTCTCTTCAACATAGCATTGGAAGTCCTAGCCACAGCAATCAGACAAGAAAAAGAAATAAAAGTTATCCAAATTGGAAGGGAAGAGGTAAAATTGTCATTATATGCAGATAACATTACTATATATAGAAAACTCTAAAAACTTCCCACAAAAAATTCTAGAACTGATAAACAAATTCAGCAAAGTAATGGGTACAAGATTAACATACAGAAATTCGTTGCATTTCTTTACACTAACAATGAAATATCAGAAAGGGAATGTAAAAAAAAAAAATTCCTTTTAAAATCACATCCAAAAAAATAAAAGACTTAGGAATAAACCTGACCAAAGAGGTAAAAGACTTATATGTTGAGACCTATAAAACATTAATAAAGGAAATTAAAGATAATTCAAAGAAATGGAAAGATATCCCATACTCTTGGATTGGAAGAATTAACATTGTTAAAATGGCCATACTACCCAAAGCAATCTACACATTTAATGTAATCCCTATCAAATTACCCGTGACAATTTTCACAGAACTAGAAGAAATAATCCTAAAGTTTATATGGAACCATAAAAGACCCAGAATTACCAAAGCAATCCTAAGGAAAAAGAACAAAGCAGGAGGCATAACCCTCCCAGACTTCAGATAATAATACAAAGCTACAGTACAAATCATTAATCAAATAATACAAAGCTACAGTACAATGCAACTCAAAACAGTGTGGTATTGGCACAAAAACAGACATATAGATCAATGCAACAGAATAGAGAGCAAAGAAATAAACCCACACACCTATGGTCAATTAATCTTTGACAAAGGAGGCAAGAATATGCAATGGAGAAAAGGTCTCTTCAGCAAGTGGTGTGGGGAAAGTTGGACAGCTGCATGTAAATCACCCTCACACCATACACAAAATACACCCTCACACCATACACAAAAATAAGCTCAAAATGACTTAAAGACTTAAATATAAGACATGACAACATAAAACTCCTAGAAGAGAACATAGGCAAAACATTCTCTGACATAAATCATAGCAAATCATAGTTTTCTTAGGTCAGTCTCCCAAGGCAATAGAAATAAAAGCAAAAATAAACAAATGGAACCTAAATCAAACTTACGAGCTTTTGCACAGCAAAGGAAACAATAAACGAAATGAAAAAACAACCTATGGACTGGGAGAAAATATTTGCAAATGATATGACCGACAAGGGCTTAATTTCCAAAATATACAAACAGCTCATACAACTCAGCAACAAAAAAACAACCCAATGGAAAAATGGGCAGAAGCCTTAAATAGACATTTCTCCAAAGAATACATACAGATGGACCACAGGCGTATGAAAACATGCTCAACATCACTAATTATTAGAGAAATGCAAATCAAAACTACAACGAGGTACCACCTCACACGGTCAGAAATGGCCATCATTAAAAAGTCTACAAATAACAATTGCTGGTTGTTAGGGGAACCCTCCTACACTGTTGGTGGGAATTGGGAAGTTGATGCAGGCATTGTGGAAAACAGTATGGAGGTATCTCAAAAAACTAAAAATAGAGTTGCAATATGATTCAGCAATCCCACTCCTGGGCATATATCCAGACAAAACTATAATTCAAAAAGTTACATGCACCCCTATGTTCATAGCAGCACTATTCACAATAGCCAAGACATGGAAACAACCAAAATGTCCATCAACAGATGAATGGATAAAGAATATGTGGTACATATATACAATGGAATGTTACTCAGCCATGAAAAGAATGAAATAATGCCATTTGTAGCAACATGGATGGACCTAGAGATTACCCTACTAAGTGAAGTAAGTCAGAAAAAGAAAGACAAATACCATATGATATCACTTATATGTGGAATCTAAAATATGACACAAATGAACCTGTGTACAAAACAGAAACAGGCTCACAAACATAGAGAACAGACTTGTGGTTGCCAAGGGGGAGGGTGGGTGAAGGAGGGATGGACTGGGAGTTTGGGGTTAGCAGATTCAAACTATTATATATAGAATGGATAAACAACAAGGTCCTACTATATAGCTCAGGGAACTATATTCAATATCCTGTGATAAACCATAATGAAAAAGAATATTAAAAAGAATGTATATATATATATATATATATGTATAACTGAATCATTTTGTTGTACAGCAGAAACTAACAGAACACTGTAAATCAACTCTAGTTCAATTAAAAAAATGTGCAATGGTGAAAATGAAAAAAAAGAAATATAGAACAGTGCTAAGAAAATAAAAATCAACTATAATTTTACTACCTAGTGAAAAACCACAGTTGATACTTGAATAGTTCTTTTTTCTAGGCCTTTATATTCTGATGATTTTTTTTGAAGTTAGAATCCTGCTATTTATACAATTGTATTATTCTTATATTTTTTGTAGGAAAGTAACAGATATATATCAGTTAAAAGTCAGTATTGAAAGGCATAAAAGTACCAAAAAAAAAAATAGAGGGGGCAACTTATTGTTAATTCTCATTCTCCAGATCAACCACTGAAACTTTTTTTTCACTGATTATGGTATTTGTAGTTATATTTCTAAATATGGTTCTATTGCCACTTCCTGATTTATCCAGAATGGGTATAGAACAGGGAGCCAACAATTTATTTAAAATATTCCCCTCCTATGGAACATTTAGGATGTTTGGAAAGTTTTACTATTATGGATAATATGTCAGTTAACATCCTTCTACACAAATGTTTACTGTTTTGTTTAGAATGACTTTATTGAAGTGTAATTACAGATCAACATTGCCCAATTCCCATAAAGTTTGTATACAGTGTTCTTTCCAGAGTTAATTTTTACCTGGTTAAATATGTCGATATTTCCTTTTTTTTAATCTTGTTTGCTTTTATGCTCAAAAAGAAAACCTTTTCCACCCCAAGATCGAATAAACACACACCTGTATTTCCTCCTAGGTTTATAGTGTCACCCTAAAGGCTTCGATCTCGCTGAAGTTTATTTTAATTGATAACCATACAGAAGTTTACTTATTCTTTCCAAAATATTAGCCACTTGCCCCACAACCATTCAGTGACTAGTCCTTCCTTTTCCCACCATTTTGAAATGTTACCTTTACCATCAATTAAGTTGTTATATACTATTCTGGAACCTATTTGGAAAAGAGGTGGTGGTGGAGATGCAGATAGTGGAAGGTAGGGAGGGGAGAGACTTCCGTGCTATTGAGTTAATCTGTCTATTCTTTCACCAGTACCAAACCGCTTAAATTAATTAAATGTAATAGACAGTATATCACCTTTTCTTCTGAAGGGTTCAGAACATGACTTCCCAAAACATGCTGCTTTGGCAGATTATTTTAAACTGAAGGCACTTGAGAACAGCAGGTACAGGAAGGGCTCTGTGACTCCCCCTTTCTACCTAAAAGCAGGACATGAAATTTCCCCGAAGAAAGGTGCCTTCCCTGTACAAGGAAGAGAAGAACATTCTTATCACCAGAAACTGCAAATCGATGTTGAAATGGACCTGTACAAACACACCTCGTAAAATAACACCAATCTTCCATTAGTTTCCCCCATTTAGTTCCTAGTCACTGTCCCACAATTTACTGCCCCTAGCCCAAGCTCCTCTGTCTTATCACATCCCCACAATTTATCCTTCCTCGTGTAGAAATGGATATAAGCTTTTGGGCCTACTAGCTTCTTCAGGTCTTCATTTTCCTTCTGAAGAGATCTCATACACACACAAAAAATTAAAGAAATTTGAATGCTTTTCTTCTGATAACCTGTCTTTGTCAGTTTAATTCTTAGGCCCAGTAGCAAAACCTAAGAGAGTGGAAGGAAGTTTTTCCTGCGCCACACTTTTTCATTCCTTTTCACTGAAAAGTTTTAAAAATAAAAATATGTATTTCTATGAATTTATAAATTCATAAAGTAGCGAGAATAGTAGCCTTTTCTGATCTCAACATTTCTTCTTTAATAAACTTTTAAGTTTATCAGACTGCAAATAGATCACTTAAGTCAGTTAATCACACTTATGTTACAACTGTGTCTTTGAGGAATGGTGTTGATGTGTTTAGCATTCTTCTATGCTTTTGTTATATATAGAAGACGTTTATTCTTGGAACAACCATCTGTCCAATGCCACAGGCTGCATTCCCTTAAGTTGCTGACATTCTGAGGGAATAAGAATAAAATCTAACTTTTATTAAATTCTTAAAATGGCAGGCACAGTTCCTAAACCTTTTACATGTATTAATTTAAGCCACCTAAGAACCCTGAAGATAAATGCTGGTATTGCCCCATTTTACACATGAGGAAACTGAGGCTCAGAGTTAAATAACTCAACAATGTTTCCCAGCTCGTAAGCTGTGGAGTTGGATCCAGACCTGAGCGGCCCAGACTGTTGCTCTTAACCAGCATTTTGGTAAACCTCTTGATTTGCTGTGGGACTCTCAGGGTCTTTCTACCTTCCCCTAACCCTGTCCTAATACAATTTATTGTCTTAACCATTTTTAAGTGTACAGTTTTGTAGGATTAACTATATTCACGTTGTTGTCCAATAGATCTCTAGAACTTTTTCACCTTCAAAACTGAGACTATACCCATTGAACAACTCCCTACTTCCCCCTCCTCCCAGCCTCTGATAACCACAATTCTACTCTTGGTTTCTATAAGTTCAACTGCTCCAGATCTCGTATAAGTGGAGTCATACAGTATCTGTCTTTTTGTGACTGGCTTATTTCACTCAGCATAATGTCTCCAAGGTTCATCTACGTTGTAGCATATGCCAGGATTTCTTCCTTTTAAGGCTGAATAATATTCCATTATATGTATATACCACATCTTTATTCGTTCATCCATCAATAGACATTTGCTTCTAACCTCTTGGCTATTGTGAATAATGCTTTTATGAACATGGGTGTACAAATATCTCTGCAAGATACTGCTTTTAATTCTTTTGAATACATACCCAGAAGTGGGATTGCTGGATCATATACGGTAGTTCTGTTTAACTTTTTGAAGAATTGCTATGCTGTTTTCCATAGTGGCTGCACCATTTTACATCCCTACCAACAATACACAAGAGTTCTGATTTCTCCACATCCAAATAACACTCGTTATTTTGTTTTGTTTTTTATAGTGGTCATCCTAATGGGTGTGAGGTGATATCTCATTGTGTGTTTTTTTAAATTTTATTAGTATAGTTGATTTATCATTGTGGTTTTCATTTGCATTTCTTTAATTATTCGTGATGTTGTGCATCTTTTCATATGCTTGTTGGCTATTTGCGTATCTGCTTTGAAGAAATGTCAAGTCCGTTGCCCATTTTTCAATCAGGATATTTTTGCTATTGAGAGTTGTAGAAATTCTTTATACTTTGGATATTAACCCCTTATCAGATACATGATTTGTAAATATTTCTCTCATTCTGTATGTTGCCATTTCACTGTTGTTTCCTTCGATGCACAGAAGGTTTTAAGTTTGATGCATTCCCATTTGTCTATTTTGGCTTTTGTTGCCTATACTTTTGGTGTATATTTCCATCTCAGATGCTGAAGTATATAACCAATCTATCTGGGAAAGAAATACATTACAAACTTTTAAAGACCATAGTGAAATGAATTTTGAAAACCTTAGGAAATTTCAAATAGGTAGAAGGAAATTGTATTTACAAATCATTACTTAGTTCAGCATAGTAAATATGAGAAGCTAATTTACACAGTTATATAGGAAGAAATGGGACAAAGAAGAACTATTCTTCTAAGATATCTAGAGGAGGTATGGCAGGACATGGTATTTATGCCACCATCCTCTTCACACGCATGGCAGACATGGCTAAAGAAATAACATAATTTTTCTTGTTGAATCCAAGTGGGCTTCAGAATCCTTCTCAACACACTGCTCCAGGCAACCACTCATAATTGACTGAGGCAACACATAGATAAAATCTATTTATCATCCTGTCCTCAAGCACCTCCAAAAAAACATTAGGTGAAGGGGAATTCCTCAAACATGCCACATTGAAAAAGAGTCATGATTGCAGCTTCATAATGATTACAAGCATATTAAACTCACTAAGAAGTTCCCCCAGAAAGAAATTACTGAACTGATTAATCCATTGTTTCCTAATTTGGTATTACCATAGAACCCTTTTTGTCACATTGTTCCTTATTAAAATACTATGAAATTAGATTTTTATGAAATAGGTAATGTTTGAGATATTGAAATAGTTCTCTGATATTTCCCATTGAAAGATAATTTTATATTGCTGTCAATACTTTGAAAAATGTTAGTCAACTTTATTTTACATCTTGTGGAATCTGGTCTGCACAAATTGTTTAATTTGTTTTAATTGAAATATAGTTGATTTAGAATATTATGTTTCAGGTGTACAACATAGTGATACAATATTTTATAGATTATACTCCACTTAAAGTTATTAAAAATTGGCTATATTCCCTGTGTTGTACAATATACCCTCATAACTTGTTTATTTTATACATGGTACTTTGTACCTCTTAACCCCCTACCCCTGTATTGCCCCTCCCCACTTCCTTCTCTCCACTGGTAACCACAAGTTTGGTCTCTGTCTCCATGAGTCTGTTTCTATTTTGTTATTCATTTGCTTTACTTATTAGACTCCACATTTAACAGATAACATACAATATTTGTCTTTCTCTGTCTTATTTCACTAAGTATAATAGCCTCCAGGTCCATCCGTGTTGTTGCAAATGGCAAAGTTTCATTCTTTTTTATGGCTAAGTAGTATTCCACTGTGTATATATATATATATATATATATATATATATACCACATCATCTCTATGCATTCGTCTGTTGATGGACACTTAGGTTGCTTCCGTACCTTGGCTATTGTAAATAATGCTGCAATGAACATTGGAGTGCATGTATCTTTTTGAAATACTGTTTTCAATTCCTTTGGATACATACCCAGGAGTGGAATTGCTGGGTCATATGGTAGTTCTATTTTTAGTTCTTTGAGGAACTATCATAATGTTTTCTATAGTGGTTGCACCAATTTACACTCCTACCAACAGTGTACTAGGGTTCCCGTTTCACCACCTCCTCACCGACATTTGTTATTTGTGGTCTTTTTGATGATAGGCATTCTAACAGATGTGAAACAACATCTCATTGTGGTTTTGATTTACATTTCCCTGATGATTAGTGAAGTTGAACATCTTTTCTTTTCACGTTCCTATCGGCAATCTGTATGTTTTCTTTGGAAAAGTGTCTATTCAGGTCTTTTGCCCATTTTCCAATTGGGTTGTTTGGTATTTTTTTGGTATTGAGTTGTATGGGCTGCTTATATATTTTGGATATTGACCCCTTATTGGTCATACTGTTAGCAAATATTTTCTCCCATTCAGTAGGTTGTCTTTTCATTTTCTTGATGGTTTCCATTGCTAGGTTAAAGCTTTTAAGTTTAATTAGGGCCCATTTGTTTATTTTTGCTTTTGTTTCATTTGTCTTAGGAGACAGATCCAAAAACATATTGCTACAATTTATGTCAAAGAGTGTTCTGCCTATATTTTCTTCTAAAAGTTTCATGGTATCAGATTTTACATTTAGGTTTTTAATCCATTTTGAGTTTATTTTTTATATGGTGTGAGAAAATATTCTAATTTCATTCTTTTGCATGTAGCTGTCCTGTTTTCCTAATGTCATTTATTGAAGATTCTGTCTTCTCTCCATTGCATATTCTTGCCTCCTTTGTCATAGATTAATTGACCATAGGTGCGTGGGTTTATTTCTGAGCTCTCTATTCTGTTCCATTGATCTATGTGTCTGTTTTGTGCCAGTACCATGCTGTTTTGATTACTGTAGCTTTGTAGTATAATATGAAGTCTGGGAGGATGATACCTCTAACTTTGTTCTTTTTTCTCAAGATTGCTTTGGCTATTCAGGGTCTTCTGTGATTTTATTAGGATTATTTGTTCTAGTACTGTGAAAAATGTCATGGGTATTTTGATAGGGATTGTATTAAATCTGTACATTGCTTTGTGTATACAGACATTTAACAATATTAATTCTTCCAATCCATGAAAATAGGATGTTTTTCCATTTCATTGAATCTTCTTCAATTTCCTTCATCAATGTTTTATAGTTTTTAGAGTATAGGTCTTTCACCTCCTTGGTTAAGTTTATTCCTAAGTATTTTATTCTTTTTGATGCAATTTTAAATGGGATTGTTTTCTTGCTTTCTCTTTCTGATAGTTCATTATTAGTGTATAGAAATGCAACCGATTTCTGTAAATTAATCCTTTATCCTACAAGTTTACTGAATTCATTTATTAATTCTAATAATATTTTGGTGGAGAATTTAGGGTTTTCTTTATGGAATATCATGTCATCTGCAAATATTGAAAGTTTTACTTCCTCCCTTCCAATTTGGATGCCTTTTTTTTTTCTTGTCTGATTGCTGTGGCTAGGACTTCCAATACTAAGTTGAATAGAAGTGGTGAGAGTGGGAATCCTTGTTTTGTTAGTGATTTTAGAGGAAGAGCTTTGAGCTTTTCACCATTGAGTATGATGTTACCTGTGGGTTTGTCTTAAATGGCCTTTACTATGTTGAGATATGTTTCTTCTATACCAACTTTGATGAGAGTTTTTATCATGAATGAATATTGAATTTTGTAAAATGCTTTTTCTGGGTCTATTGAGATGATCATGTGATTTTTATCCCTCCTTTTGTTCACGTGGTATATCATATTGATTGATTTGCAGATATTGAACCATCCTTGCATCCCTCAAATAAACCCACTTGATCATGGTGTATGATCCTTTTTATATATTGGTGAATTCAGTTTGCTAATATTTTGTTGAGGAATTTTAAATCTATATTCACCAGAGATATAGGCCTGTACTTTTCTTTTTTTATAATGTCTTTGTCTGGTTTTGTTATCAGGGTCATGGTGGTCTTTTAGAATGAATTTGGAAGTGTTCCCTCCTCTTCAATTTTTTGAAAGAGTTTGAGAAGTATAGGTATTAGCTTTTCTTTATCTGTTTGGTAGAATTCCCCTGTGAAGCTGTCTGGTCCTGGTCTTTTGTTTGCTGAGAGCTTTTTTTATTACTAATTCAATTTCACTACTAGTGATTAGTCTGTTCCTCCTGATTCAGTCTTGGAAGATTGTATGCTTCTAGAAATTTATCCTTTTCTTCTTGGTTATCCTATTTGTTGGCCAAAACTATTTGTAGTATTCTCTCACAGTTTTTTGGTATCTCTGTGATGTCAGTTGTAATTTCTCCTCTTTTATTTTTTATCTTTATTTGGGTTTATTTGGGTCCTCTTGTTTTTTCTTGATGAGTCCAGCTAAAGACTTATCAATTTTGTTATCTTTTCCAAAAACCAGTTTTTGGTTTCATTGATTTTTTTCTTTTCTTTTCTTTCTTTTTTTTTTTTTTTTTTTTTTTTTTTTTTTTTTTCCTCTTTATTTCCCCTCTGATCTTTATTTCTTTGGGGGGAGCTTTGTTTGTTCTTCTCTTTCTAATTCCTTTAAGGTGTTAGGTTAGGTTGTTTATTTGAGATTTTTCTTGTTTCTTGAGGTAGGCCTTTATTACTATAAACTTCCCTTTCAGAACTGCTTTTGCTGTGTCCCATAGATTTTGGAAACTTGTGTGTTTATTGTCATTTGTCTTGAGGTATTTTCTGATTTCTTCTTGGATTTCTTCACTGACCCATTGGGTTTTTATTAGCGTGTTGTTTTGTCTCCATGTGTTTGTGTTTTTCCTATTTTTCTACCTGTAATTTATTTTTGGTTTTATACTACTGTGGTTAGAAAAAATGCTTGATATAATTTCAATCCTCTTAAATTTGTTGAGTCTTGTTTTGTGGCCTAGAATGTGAGCTATACTGGAGAACATTCCATGTGCACTTGACAATAATGTGTAATCTGCTCTTTTTGGATGAAATGCCTGATAGATATCTCTTAAGTCCAACTGGTCTATTGTGCCATTTAAGACCACTGTTTCCTTATTGATTTTCTGTCTGGATCATCTGTTTGTTGATGTAAGTGGGGTGTTAAAGTCCTCTACTATTATTGTATTATTATCAATTTCACTCTTTATGTCTGTTAATACTTGCTTTATGTATTTAGGTGCTCCTGTATAAGGTGCATATATGTTAACAAGCATAGTATACTTTTCTTATATTGATCCCTTTATCATTATATAATGCCCTTCTTTGTCTTTTGTTATATAGACTTTGTTTTACTGTCTATTTTGTCTGGTATGAGTATTGCTAACCCTGCTTTCTTGTTTCCATTTGCAGGAAATATTTTTTCCATCCCCTCACTTTCAGTCCATGTGTGTCTTCAGTCCTAAAGTGGTCCTCTTGTAAGTAGCATATAGATGGGTTTTGCTTTTTTTTAATCCAATCAGCCACTTTATATCTTTTGATTGGAGCATCTAGTCCACTGACAATTAAAGTAATTATTGATAGGTATGTTCTTATTGCCATTTGTTACTTGTTTCCTGGTTGTTTTGTAGTTTTCTGTTCCTTTTCTTTTTGGTTTAATGATTTGTGGTTTAAACAAATTTAAACCCTTTGTGGTTTACTGATTTTCTTTAGTGGTATGCTTGTGTTCCTTTCTTTCTAGTTTTTGTGGTTTTTCATTTGTGGTTACAATGGGGTTCATAGATGTTGACCTATAACTATATCTACTTGTTTTAAACTGGTAGTCACTTAAGTTCAAATACATTCTAAAAGATCTAAATTTTTTTACTCCCCTCCCCCCCATTTTGTGTTTTTGATGTCATATTTTACATCTTCATGGTTATTCCGTCACTGTTTATTGTAGTTATAGTTGACTTTACAATTTTGTCTTAATTTTTTTGTCTTTTAATATTTTTACTAGCTTATTTAAGTGGTAGATCCACAGAATTTACTATATATATGCCTTTGCTACTGCAATTTTCCCTTTCCTATAGAGTCTTACTTCTTTTCCACTTAGAGAAGCCCCTTTAATATTTCTTTTAGGGTAGATTGATAAAACTCTTTCAGTTTTTGCTTGTCTGAGTTCTTTATCTCTTCTTCAATTCTGAATGACAATCTTGATTGGTAGCATGTCCTACGTTGTAGGTTTCATCCTTTCAGAACTTTAATATATCACGCCACTCCCTTCTGTTCTGCAAAGTTTCTGCATAAAAATCAGCTGATATCTTATGGGGGTTCCCTTGAATGTGACTCTTTGTTTTTCTCTTGCTGACTTTAGAATTATCCCTTTAACTTTTGCCACTTTAGTTATATGTCTTAGTGTGGGTCTGCTTGGTTTCATATTGTTTGGGACTCTCTGTGTTTCCTGTACCTGTATATCTGTTTCCCTCCTCAGATTCAGGAAGTTTTCAGCCATAATTTTATCAAGTACATTTTGACCCCTTTCTCTCACTCTTCTCCCCCTGGGACCCCTATAATGTGAATGTTGGTACGCATGATGTTGTCACAGAGGTCCCTTAAACTGTTCTCTCTTTTTTTTTTTTTTTTTTTTTTTTTTTTGCGGTACGCGGGCCTCTCACTGCTGTGGCCTGTCCCGTTGTGGAGCACAGGCTCCGGATGCCCAGGCTCAGCGGCCATGGCTCACGGGCCCAGCCGCTCCGCGGCATGTGGGATCTTCCCAGACCGGGGCACGAACCCGTGTCCCCTGCATCGGCAGGCGGACTCTCAACCACTGCGCCACCAGGGAAGCCCTCTCATTTTTTTAAATTTGTTTTTCTTTTAGCTGTTCTGATTGGGCAATTTCCATGATTCTATCTTCCAGATCACTTATGTGTTCTTCTGTATCACCTAGTCTGCTTTTAATTCCTTCTAATGGGTTTTACATTTCAGTTATTTTATTCTTCATGTCTGAATGGTTCTTTTTTATATTTTCTAGTTCCTTGTTAAAATTCTCACTCTGATCATCCCTTTTACCTAGTTCAGTTAACATTCTTAGTACTAATGCTTTGAACTCTTTGATAAATCATTTATCTCTGTTCAGTTAATTGTTTTTTCCCTTGTTCTTTCATTTTAAACCAATTCCTCTGTCTCCTTACTTTGCTTAACTTTCTCTTACTCTATGAAGTTAGGTGAAACAGTTACCTATCCTGGTCTGGAAGGGGTGTCTTTGTGCGGGAGTGTCTCTATGCAGCCTGTGTGTGCCCAGTGACTATGGTGAAGAGCTGTATCTGAAGTGAGCATGAGTCACATCTTCCCCCAGGGTTTGCTGGTAGCTGTTACCTTGGTAGGAGGTGGGGCTGGACACAAAGGGGCCAGAGCCAGAGCCAGGTGTGAGCCACAGCTTCTCCTCTGCTTAGTGACCAATGCCACCTTATTAAGGGTAGGGTGTGTCCTAAGTTGCTGGAGAAGAAGTCCTGAAGGTAGAGTCCAGGCTGGTTTTGTTCCCTCTAAGCATGTGTGTTCTTCCCCCTCCCAGCCTTGGCACCTTTGCCCCAGAGGGGAGCAGTGCTGGAGCAAGAGGGGCTGGAGAGGGCACCTAGTGTGGGCCCACACTGGGGTGGTTCTGGCACACCAATCAGAGTTCCAGATTGCTTCTAATCTGTTGCCTCCATATGTGCCAGGAATAGTTGCCCTCACCCCATTTCAGATGCTGGGTCTGAGGCAGCTTCATCCTACACATCTGTGCATTCTGCTAAGCCCTGACTGCCTTCACCGTAGCTATGCTGTAGAGCGAGAGGGGGCCAGAATGGTTGCTCAGCTTGGGCTGGGGTGGTCACTCCAGTCTGCTTCCTCTGCCTTGTTTTGGAAGTAAGCAAGTATGTGTGTGGTCTTCACGAATGGAGTCTAGGTTTCTTACAGCCCCACTGTCAGTTCTACTGGTTTTCAAACCAGCTAAGGGGATTCATCCTCTCAGTGTTGGATCCCAGGGCTGAGTGTCCAGTAAGCGGTTTGAACTGCTCACTCCTCAGGGAGGACCTCTGAATCTTTGTAATCCTTCTCTTCTGTGTCCCCTCCTAGGGGCACAGGTCCCCAACATGATCAGTTCTCTTCTCTTCCTATCCAGCTCTGCATGGATCTTTCTTATAGCCTTGGTTGTAGAAAAGTCTTTCTGCCAATTTCTCATTTGTTTTCAGTGATAACTGCTCCACATGTAGATGTATTTTTGAAGTGTATGTTGGGGGAGGTGAGCTCTGGGTCCTTCTACTCTGCAATCTTGATCTACTTCTATTTAATTTTTAATGACTAAAAAGGAAGATTTTTTTTTAAAGAATATCGTATCTTCAAACTAGGAACGAAAATTTCAAAACTGGCAAGAGAAAGAAAGTTCTAAAACACTGTCCTACTTTTAGTGACTATTACAAACCAAAATGATTAAAAAGATTGAATAACTAAACAAAAGGGATGATGTAATTATTAATATGCTATCTACCTGGTATTTTATACAAATGAGAAACATGGCCACTCAGGCCCACTACCTAGAGTCTGGCTCTCACTTAACTCTAGATTTCTGTGTTTACATAGGTACAATTTTGGTGAACATTTATTAAATTGGTCCTTTTCAAGAGATTATAGAAAATAAATCAAGTCCTTAAAAGTCATAGCAACAGTTGCTGTGAATATGCAAGTTTGCAAAACATCTTAAGGCTTAATGTTTTTCACTCTCAGATATGTGTGTTCACAGGAATACCTATTAAAAAACTAAATCTAGCCTTTCTAAAACAGAAAGACATACTGTATGGTGCAAAACCTTATAAAGACCTGATTTCTGAAACATAAATTAACATGGAAATAGAATTCACCAAAAAAAATGTAAAACTCCACAATGGTTCTAAATATCTGGTCCTGGGATAAATAACATCAGTATCACCTGGGAGCTTGTCAGAATGCAAATTCTTGTGCCCCACCCCAGGCCTACTGATTGAGAAACTCTGGGATTAAGGCCCAGTAATCTGTGTTCTACCAAGTTTTCCAGGTGATTCTGATATATGCTAAGGTTTGAGAATTACTCTAGTTCACATCTGCTATTAGTTTGATCTATCTTACCTAGACTCTTTGAAGTTTCTCATTCCCTGTGATCTTGATAATAATGGAAATTCCCCACATTTGAGGAGCAGAATACAGAGGCTGTTTCCCAAATATAACATCTAATGAGCAATCAGAAATGACCCTCCCTCTGTAGCAAAATAGAGCACAAAAATTGTCTCTGTATTTTTAGAACATAAAAAGATTTGCTAGCATTTTCAGGAAAACAAGCCAGCTATAAAAGATCCATTCTGTTGTCACTAAGTTTAGATGATTGCTCTACAAATAACAAATAAAAGGGGAAAAATTACAGGATAAGAGTATAGTATAGCTATGAAATTGACTAATATCTGTGGCAGCTTAAGAAGAAAATAGTGTAGCTCTTCCCCACCTATGAAAACAATCCAAACTCATATAAATAGAAAGAGGACATTTTAAATAGTGGAGGCTGTCCCCAAGCCAAATAAGAGGGCATCTTTGCTCTAAGGATTGAAGGGACATCCCACCCCACAGGGCAGATCCAGTGGCTGTGCTTCTGTAGGAGGCTGTCTGCTATATAGAGGTGGCATCTGGTACTGGGCCATGGTGGGTGGCTTGAAGGCTCTAGTCACAGCCACCACCTTCTGAGGGGTTCCTGAAATCTACCCGCCCTCTGTAGACCTTCACATTCACCTTTATAGCAGTGTGAATTTTGCTGAAAAACTGGGTTCCCTAACCAGGCATTTGAAAAAAATCCTGAGTAATATTTCCATTTGGGGAGACACTTCATAATTTTTAGATTATAATGACACTCTCTCTAGGGTAGAGTTTCTGTACCTTGTCACTATTGACATTTTAGGCTGGGTGATTCTTTGCTGTGGATGGCTATTTTGTACACTGTAGGATGCTCAGCAGCACCTCTGGTCAATACCCACTAGATGCCAGTAGCAACCGCCATGGTGACAACCGAAAACATCTCCAGACATTGCCATTGTCTTCTGGAGGAAGGGGTGCAAAATTTCTCCCCTCTCTCCCAAGTTGAGAACCACTGCTCTAGAGAGATCATTTCCCCTTTTTGTTAAAGTGGGTAGGAAAAAAATCACCCTTCCTTTTCTTTATCTTCATTAAAACTACCACTCCTTTGATCACTTTCATTTTCCCTTATTTATCCCCTCCCCTCACGCTTCCTCCCTTCTTCCCCAAAACACATACAGTCTTTACTTCCTTCCACAACTGGACTGGTCCTCAAAGGCTATCATTTGGCTTACTCTTAATCAATGTTCAACGCCCTCACCCCATTGTCCTTTAGCCTCAATGAACCCCAGAAAAATCCCAGTTCTGGATCAATTCAGCTCTCTGACGACCCCACAACTACACTAGGACTACCAAGTAATATCACTTGAGAAAATCGTAGGTCTGCATAAATTCGTGGTCTCCCACTCATGAGCCTCAGTGAGGCAGCCTGAAGTTCTTATTTCTCTTCACCCACCTCCATCTCTTCCATCCTCACCTGGAGTGGGGATCTCATACACACATTGGAACGGTGTTCAATATTAACAACAACAAAAAGTTGTTGGGTTTGGTTTGGTTTTGTCTTATTAATACTGCAGATTGAAGAATGGAAAATGTTGGAGGTGGGAGACTGGGACTGTAGGAGTGACCCACTGAATGGACCCACACTTACCCACCACAATGAGCCAGGAACAGTCCTTTCCCAGCCCTGACCCTGAAGGGCACATTCAGGAGGGATCTAATAGGAGAGGAGAGAGGTAGGAAAAAAATGAGGCGGGGGTAGAGAAAGAAAGCCAGGGAGAGATCGTGCTACTGGGTGCCTACCTCAGTCTGATTCTGTATAAATTTGTGACCAGATGGGCCATAGTAAAATTTTACTCCATCTATTGACCCCCACATATGGTCCTAGTGAGCTAGCTAAGGTAAGGTTGTAATATTGTGCTCTGCTGGTAATGGACTGTACCCACATGCCCTTTCAGGCACTGAAGGGCATGACAATAAGGCTACACATATATTTCTAAAGCCAGTTGTCTTGCGCATTTCCGTTAACAGCTATTTCAGACCATCCCCACTTTCTTCAAACCTTTTATGTTACTGCTTTGTCTGTATTTATGAAAGATAACTTTGCATATCACTTCACCATGTTCACCATAAAACAATGCAGAAATCTATGTATTTGATGTGGTCAGGACTTCTCATTATTTGATTAACTGAAAAGGTTGATTAAAATAGAGAATTATGCAGAGTGATATCAGCAGGATGGCAGAGTAGGAGACACTAGGTTTCATCCTCCCGTGGGGGGAAAATAAAACAATGGGACACCTATCCATGAATGATAATAGTCCAGTGAGAGCTTAAGAATCCAGTTAAGAACCTGCAGCAACACAGGGGAGCAAAAACTAAAACTAACCACACAGAAAGGACACTAAGAAGATCGGCATAGCTGAGACACCTGGAAATGGCTAAGAACAAAGACAAAGGGTGGGGTTTAACAGTATCAACCACATGGTAGTTGCCACCAGTCCAAAGCAGCCTGCTCTACAGAGAACCCTGACAGCCTTTGCCACCAAGGACCTCAACTCCTGCAGCATCTAGCAGCTGTGGACTCTCCATAGCTTCCACAGCAGAGGACACCACAGTGTTCATCAGCATTGGACCCCAGCAGCCTGCTATGGAGAAGACAGTGGCAGCTTCAAGGTAACCAATAGCCATCAAGGTAACCAACAGCCATTGCCACCACAGATCCCCATAAATGGGGACATTGCTACTGTCACCTTTAAAGAAGGATCTGCTGTTACCCAGTCCTGGGAGCAGGGCCACCCTCTCCTACTACTGTGCATACCCTATACCCCAGAGCTGTGGCCACTCTGCTCAGACCATGCTGCAAACCCCAACTCCATAGCTGCTCCACAAACACCTGCACCTCACACAACATTATCAATGTTGCAGCAGGGTTTCCTATGACCTGGGCACTGACACCACCACCACCCCAGACCCAGGAGCTGTAGTCCTTCCACGTGTGCCAGCAAACCATAAGGGTATCAGCAGTTATTTCAGCAGAAATGTTGCAGGCCAGGAGGGAGTGGGATGAAATACTCAAAGTGCTGATAGAAGAAAGTGCCAACCAAGAATACTCTTCTAAGCAAAGTTGTCTTTCAGAATTGAAGGAAATATGGAGTGTTCCAGACAAAGAAAAGCTGAGGAAGTTCATCATCACTGGCCTTACAAGATAGTTGTTTATGGGAGTTCATGATGAAACAAAAAGACACTAATTAGTAACAGGAAAACGTATGAAAGTATAAAACTCACTGGTAAAAGTAAACATATAGTTAAATTCAAAATACACTAGTGTTGTAATGTGGGTCACTCGTGCTCTAAGACTAAAAGATAAAAGTATTAAAAATAACTACAGTTTGTTAATGGATACACAAGGTAAAATGCTATAAATTATGATATCAAAAACAAAATATGTGGGGGGCACTGTAAAAATGTAGAGCTTTTGTATGTGTTCAAAGCTAAGTTGCTTTCAGCTTAAAACAAACTTATAAATGTTTTTTGTAAGTCTCATGGTAACCACAGAGCATAAGAGATGAAGAGAAAGGAATCAAAGCACACCACTACAGAAAATCATCAAATCACAAAGGAAGAGAGCAAGAGAGGAAGAAAGGAACAACGGACTAAAACAATCAGAAATCAATGAACAAAACAGCAATAATTTGTTTAAATGTAAATGGTCTAAATTCTAAAAGACAGAGTGGCTGAATGGATTAAAAAAGACTCAACTATATGTTGCTACAAGAGGCTCACTTTGCCTTTAAGAATACACATACACTAAAAATGAAGGGACAGAAAAATATATTCCATGCAAATAGAAACTAAAAGAAAGTAGGGCTAGCTAAACTTATACCAGACTAAGTAGACTTTAAGCCAAAGTCTAAGAGACAAAGATGGTCATATAATGATAAAGGGGTCAATTCATCAAGAGGATATATTAGTAAATATTTCTATACCCAATATAGGAGAACCTAAATATATAAAGTAAATATTAACAGATCTGAAGGGAGAAATAGGCAGCTATACAACAATATTAGAGGACTTTAATACACCACTTTCAAGAATCCAGACAGATCATCTAGACAGAAAATAAGGAAATATTGAATATATACTACACACTAGATCAGATGAACCTAAGAGATATTTACAGAATATTCTACCCAACAGCAGCAGAATACACATTCCTCTCAAGTGCACATGAAATGTTCTCCAGGATAGATCATATATTAGTCCACAAAAGAAGTCTTAACTTTAAAAATATTGAAATCATATTAAGCATCTTTTCTGACTATATTAAGCATTTTCTCTCACTATAAATGTATAAAACTAGAAATCAATCACAAGAAGAAAATTGGAAAATTCACAAACGTAGAGATTAAACAACATGCTCCTGAACAACCAATGGATCAAAGAAGAAATTGAAAGACAAATCAAATAATACCCTGAGACAAATGAAAATAGAAACAATGTACTAAAATGTATGGGGTGCAGCAAAAGAATTTCTCAGAGGGAACTTTATAGTGATAAGTGTCCACGTTAAAAAAAAAATCTCAAAACGACCTAACTTAACACCTCAAGAACAACAAACTAAGCCCAAAGTTAGCAGAAGAGAGGAAATAAAAATCAGAGCAAAAATAAATGAAATAAATACTAAAAAGCTAATAGAAAAGATCAATGAAACTAAGCTTTTAAAAATTTTCAAAAATTTTCTATTTTGTATTGGAGTATAGTTGATTAACAGTGTTATGTTAGTTTCAGTTATACAGCAAAGTGATTCAGTTATACATATACATGTATCTATTCTTTTTCAAATTATTTTCCCATTTAGGTTATTACAGAGCATTGAGGAGGGTTCCCTGTGCTATTCAGTAGGTCCTTGTTAGTTATCTATTTTAAACATAGCAGTATGTACATGTCAATCCCCAAAACTAAGCTTTTTTTAAAAAAAAATAAACAATAGACAAACCTTTAGCTAGACTTAACAAGAAAGATGACACAAAATTGTAAACAAAAAAGGAAACATTACAACTGGTACCATAGAAATACAAAGGATCATAAGGCTACTATGAACAGTTGTATGCCAACAAAGTGGACAACCTAGAAGAAATGGATTAATTCCTAAGAACATATAACCTACCAAGACTGAATCATGAAAAAATAGAAAATCTGAACAGACTAATTACTAGTAAGGAGATTGGGAGGTTTTGATTACTGATTCAAAGTCCAGAAGTAGATGGCTTAACTGTTGAATTCTACCAAACATTTAAAGAATACATACTAATCCTTCTCAAACTCTTCAAAAAAATTGAAGAGGGAATGCTTCCAAAGTCATTTAAGAGGCCAGTATTACCCTGATACCAAGCTAGATGAGGACACAAGAAAAGAAAATTACAGGCTAATATCTCTAATGAACATAGATACAAAACTCCTCAACGAAATATTGTAAGACTGTATTCAACAGCACATTAGAAGGATCATACACCACAATTAAGTGGAATTTAATCCAGAAATTCAAGGATGATTCAACACACACACACACACACACACACACACACACACACAAAATCAATGTGTTACACTACACTAATGTGAACAAAATGGGAGATAAAAATCACATGATCATCTCAATAAATGCAGAAAAAACCTTTGACAAAATTCAATATCCTTTCATAATAAAAAGCTGTCAACAAAGGTGATATAGAGGGATTGTACCTCAACATAATAAAGGGTACATATGACCAGCACACTGCTAACATCATATTCAGTGATGAGCAGAAAGCATATCCTCTAAGATCAGGAAGAAGATAAGTATGCCCATTTGTGCCACTTTTATTCAACATAGTACTGGAAGTCCTAGCCAGAGCAAGTAGACAAGAAAAGGAAATAAAAACATTCAAATGTGAAAGGCAGAAGTCAAATTGTCTGTTTGCAGATGACATGATCTTATATATAGAAAGTGCTAAAGAATCCACTAAACAACTATTAAAACAAACGAATTCAGTAATTTTCAGGATACAAAATAACCATTTAAAAAATCAGTGGCATTTCTATACACTAACAAACCATCAAAAAAAAAAGAAACTAGTCTCATTTGTAATAGAAAAAATAATAATAATTAGGAATAAATTTAACCAATGTTACAAAAAAACTGTACACTGAAAACTATAAGAATCAATGAAAGAAATTGAAGAAGACACAAACAAATGGAAAGATATCCTGTGCTCATGGACTGGAAGAAGTAATATTGTTTAAATGGCCACATACTACCCAAAACAATCTTCAGTTTTAATGTATTCTGTATCAAAATTCTAATGGCATTTTTCACAGACATAGAAAAGATGTATGGAGCCACAAAAGAACCTGAGCAGCAAAGTAATCTTGAGGGAAAAAAAAAAAAAAGCTGTAGGCTTCTTTTTCAAATTATATTACAAATATCATGTATTTGTAATATATATTATATTCCAAAGAAGAATATACAAGAGAAAAGGAGAGTCTCTTCAGTAAATCGTGTTGGGAAAACTGAACAGCCACATGCAAAAGCAAGAAACTGAACCCCTACCTTATATCACACACAATAGTCAACTGAAACTGGATTAAAGACTGGAATGTAAGACCTGAAACCATAAAACTCTTAGAAGAAAACAGAGGGTATGCTCCTTGACATCAGTCTTTGCAACGATTTTTTGGATTTGGCACCAAAAGTAAAGGCAACTAAAGCAAAATAAACAAATGGGACTACATCAAACTAAAAACAGCTTCTGTACAGCAAAGGAAACCATCAACACAATGAAAAGACAACCTACAGAATGAAGGGAAATGTTTGCAAATCATATATCTGATAAGGGGTTAATATCTAAAATATACAAGGAACTCATAAAACTCATTAGCAAAGAAAGCAACCCAATTTTAAAAATGGACAAAGGACCTGAATAGACATTTTTGCAAAGAAGACATACAGATGGGCAACAAATACATGAAAAGATGCTCAACACTACTAATCATCAGGGACATGCAAATCAAAACCGCAGTGACATATCCGTTCATATCTGTCAGAATGGCTATCATCAAAAAGACAAGAGACAACAAATGTTGGTGAGAATTTAGAGAAAAGGGAACTGTTGTACACTGCTGGTGGGAACGTGAATTGGTATAGCCATTATGAAAAACAGTATGGAGGTTCCTTTAAAAATTAAAAATAGAACTACCATGTGATCTAGGAATTCTACTTCCAAGTATATATATCCAAAGGAAATGAAATTAGTATCTCAAAGTGATATCTGCACCCTCACATTTACTGCAGTGTTATTCACAGTAGCCAAGATATGGAAACAATCTAAGTGTCCATCGGGACTTCCCAGGCGGTCCAGTGGGTAAGACTCTGTGCTTCCACTGCAAGGGGCATGGGTTGGATCCCTGGTTGGGGAAATAAGATTCTGAAGATTCTGCATGTTGTGCGGTGTGGCCAAAAAAAAAAAAAAAAAATTAAAAATCTAAGTGTCCAACAAAATGAACAAATGGAGAAAATGTGAAATATGTAATATTTGGCCATAAAAAAGAAGAAAATCCTGCCATTTGTGACAACGGATGAACTTGGAGGATATTGTGCTAAGTAAAATAAGTCAGAGAGAAAAAGGCAAATGCTGCCTGATCTCACTTATACAGAGAATCTACAAAGTGGAACTCAGAGTAACAGAGAGTGGAATGGTTACGACCAGGGGCAGAGAAGTGGGAGAAAAGGGGAGATGTTGGTCACAGGGTACAAACTTCAGTTAGAAGATGAATAAATTCTAGAGACCTAATGTACATCATGGTGACTATAGTTAATTACATACTGTATACTTGAGATCTGCTAAGCGAGTAGATTTCAAGTGTTCTCATAACACACAAAAAAAATGGTAGCTATGTGATGATGGATGTTAATTAACTTGTTTATGGTAATCATTTCACAATGTATACATAAATCAAAACATCACGTTGTACACCTTAAATATATACAATTTTTGCCAATCATACATCAATAAAACTAGAAAGAATTATTGTAAACACACTAAGAAAAAATAGAAAGTCACTTTAAAAATGCTACATGTATAACAAACATTTTGTTGTAACCTAAAAAGTGCGCCTCCATTTGTTAATAATTCTGAGTTAGGACCAAGGCATTTTTGGGGCGGTCCATTACCTGGAGTTCTGCAGAAAACATGCCAATGATTTATCATTTGTGTTGTCCAATTTGAATTTCTTTAGGTGAAGCAATGTGAGTGGAAAATCCTACTAGATTTTTTTGTTTAGGTTTTTTTTTTTATAACTCCAAACATTTAAAGTTGCCTTACCCACACCTACTTTAACAAAAACAAAAAAACGAAAACAAAAAAGGGCAACTCACCGTTTTAAGATTTTTTCCCAAAGCTTAACTTTCATAAAAACAACTTTACCTTATCCAAGGCAATGAGTACAACTGGATGAACAGGTCACAAGGGGAAAAGTCCCTTCGGCAGAGAGTCTGTGCACAGGGCTCCTGCCACACTCCACATCCTTCCACGGAGCCCACCACCTGTTCACCGCGCACAGGGCCATCCCTCCATCCTCCTTCCCATCTGAACAGAAGAGGGCTCCTCTTCTTTTCCAAAGAGCCCTTCTCCTGGACTCTGCATCTGGTCTCCCAATACCTTAGCCACCTCAGTCTGTCTTCTCTTTTGTTTTCAACATCTCCCTCTTTTCTACCTCTTCCCCTTCAGCATTTAAACCTACGCTATTGACTCTTGGTAGCAAAGCAATCATCCTCAGTTCCGTGTATGCCTCTTCACAGCTTGCCCAGAGTCCATGCTGCCTGCTTTCAGTTTCTCCCCTCCAAGGTACTTCTCTCACACCCCTCACTGAATTTCTCATCAAGTTCACCAGCGACCTCCTTGTTGTCTCTAGCATTTCTTTCTTTGTAATATTCATTACTGCAGACCCCTTCCTCCCCTTCTTGAATCTGCTTTCCTCAGCTTCTGTGATATCTCACTCCTGGTTTCCTTCTCAACTCTCGGGCCATTCAAACGTTGGAATTCCTTCAGGCTTAGTCCTAGGCTTTTTCTTTCTATGTGGCCTATATTCTGTGATCTCATCCACAAGTAGAGATTCCCTACCACCCAATTGCTTATGATTCTCAAATCTATGATTCTATCCTAATCTTTCTCCTGAGCTCCAGAACTGTGTCTCCAACTGCTTACTGGTTACATCTACCTATTTGTTCCAGAAAGACCTTAAATCTCAATGTCCAAAATGTAGTTTATCCCTTTGCCCTTCCTCCTCAATCAGCTTTTCCTCACTGCCCCTTGCTTTTCTGTAGCCACAAAGATTTACCCAGTTTTCAAGCCAGACACCTGTAAGGCATCATCCACTCATCACGCCTCTCACTTGATACATCTGATCAACCACATCATTCATTTGATATTCATCTATCTATATTAATTCTTTATAGGTTAGAGTTTCCACTTTAGCAAACAAAAATATAGGACATCACTTAAATTTTAATTTCAGATGAACAATGAATAATTTTTTAGTATAACCTGTGCACTGTTTGGGACATACTTATAGTAAAAAATTATTTGCTGTTTATCTGAAATTCAAATTTAACTGAGCATCCTATATTTTATCTGGCAGCCTTATTTCAATTTCAATTACTCATACCACTACCTTAGTTCAGGATACTGAAAAATGAAACAGAAGCCACAATTGCAAAACTGATAACTTGCAACACAAGCTATCTAAGCTTAGTTTGTTACAGCTAAAACTTGTTCAGACCCACATGTTCCAAGAGTACAATGTGCTTTAACAGTAACTCCACAGGGACCTCTTTATGAGACATTGATAGAGTCCAAGGAATTCTAGACTTTGATAAACTTTAGAAACTGCCAAGCTGAGGCTCTCATTCCTCTTTTCTCATGAAAATAATAGGAAGATACAAACACATATCATTTATTTTATCACTACAGATAGTTATTTACCATCTGCCATTTCTTTTCCTTCCAAAATTTCAGATCCCAGTCAGTTCTCGTTATTTATGGTAGTTACATTCTATGAAGTCGCCGTGAACACTGTGAATTAGCAAACAGTGAACGGCTGCTCTGAGGGCAAATGCAGGGCTAGGCTTCTGCGAGCCTCTGGTCACAAGTTTGTCATCAACCGATCAATACATAACCTCCTTTTATGTGTGTTTCTGTTTAAAGACACCATATTTAATATATATCAAGACTCATTAATATTGAACTACCGGCCAACAGCACTGTAACTCATGCCTGGATGAAGCTTACCTAATGCACTTTTTTTTTCTGTAAGGCACATCACAGCCTTCTTTTTTTTTTTTTTTTTGCGTTCCGCGGGCCTCTCACTGTTGCGGCCTCTCCCGTTGCGGAGCACAGGCTCCGGACGCGCAGGCTCAGTGGCCATGGCTCACGGGCCCAGCCACTCCGCGGCATGTGGGACCTTCCCGGACCGGGGCACGAACCCGCGTCCCCTGCATCGGCAGGCGGACTCTCAACCACTGCGCCACCAGGGAAGGGAAGCCCCCACAGCCTTCTTGTACAAAGGAACACCAGACAGCACTGTAGCATTCTGCTTGGGGTCTGTTTTAAACAGTGAAATCAACAAAAAAACCACCAAAATGTGAAAACCATGGTTCCCCAAAGGATGCTTGTTTACGGTATCAGAGCTGAATCAGGAAGGCAGTGCATCACCTTGCCCAGCCTCAACTGGGAACGTGTGGTCAGGAGACTCAAAATTTCCACTGCCCTGCACGAGTCCACAGATGACTGCAAAAGTGCCAAGAGTTTTGATTTTGAAGTTTATAAATAAATTTTTGTGAGTAGGTCAGTTTGCAAATATGGAATCTGTGACTAATGAGGACTGACTATATATTCTTGGTTCCTCAGCCACCTCTCCCTCAAGTACCTTCATTCATTCTTGGTCTTCTCTTCTAGAACCCTCCTGGGCCTGCTTTCCTGACGCAAAGTCCTTAACCGAATCCCTTCCCTCCCCACTGTTAAAATTGGCTAATATCTACCACTCTCTGCAGGGAACATATGTGAGCTCGCAGGAATTGGTTGCAATAAATTCGATCGAATTTAACAGGTCATAGTTGATATGATTCCTGTTCCAGAGATATTTATGATGTTGTAAAATCTGTTCCTTATATTTAATGAAACTCTGTTTCATTAAACAAAGTTTAATGAAATGTTCCTTATATTTAATGAAACTTTAATAAAAGGATTGCAGTGTGGGAGGGTGGATTCTAAAGGAAATGAGGATAAAGAAGGAACATTTCTGATATCATATCATGTAAGGGACCACCTACTCCGGGAACTGAAACTTTCTTCCTAGGCCCATGGTTGTAAAATATGTTCTGTGAAGTCTATGGTCCTGGAGTTCTGTTTGATGCCAGCAATCTCAGAGCATGAGAGCCCCCAGACCACTCTTCCTGGGGTCTCTGTATTTCAAACTTTCATCTCAATGTCCAAGGAGAGATGTACCTGTCGATTGGCCCCAAGTTTCTAAGCAGATGGGATTTTGGAGTTGAGCATCCCTCATACCATAGGAGATCGCTGGCCTTGGAGTACCTCCTCCAGTGGCTGGCTGGCTGGGAAAGCATGTACCACGACAGCCTTTCAAACGTGGTCCAGATTCTTTAGGGTGGTTTGGGTCTGCCATCTGTTGTTTAAAGGTTTATCATTATGAAAAGATGATTCTAACTAGAGCCTGCTGAGATAAAAGCTGCTGCCCCATCCCATGCTGGGGAATATGAGTGTTAATTCAGTGGCTGTGTGCACAGTTCTGTAAATCTATTCCTTGGATTAAAGCCCAGCTAGAGAATGGAACATTCGCTTGTATGTATTCCCTGAAAAACAGTCACAAATGCTCAGACATGAAAGAACAGCAAGGCTGGCCCTGGCAGCTCCCCACATCGCAGAATTTCAAAAATGCCTGTGGTCTCATCAAAACGAACTGTCTGGGGCTTCCCTGGTGGCGCGGTGGTTGAGAGTCCGCCTGCCGATGCAGGGGACGCGGGTTCGTGCCCCGGTCCTGGAAGATCCCATATGCCGCGGAGAGGCTGGGCCCGTGAGCCGTGGCCGCTGAGCCTGCGCGTCCGGAGCCTGTGCTCCGCAACGGGAGAGGCCACAACAGTGAGAGGCCCGCGTACCGCAAAACAAACAAACAAAAGAAAAAAACGAGCTGTCTGAACAAAAGGAGGTAGGAAGAGTGAAAGGAGCCTGGATACGGGCTGCTTTCTCAGCCTCCCGGCCCCTCCTCCACCAGCCTCACTCCTCCCAGATGTTTTCACTGAACTCCTGTCAGCCTTCCTGGCTTACTCTTTGGCTCACTCCCCAGGGAGCTGTATGCGAGCAAGTATGGCAAATGTGTGAATCAAGAAGAAAGATTGCCTTTTCCTAGTTAAGAAACTAGTTTCAGTTTGCTTTTAAAACGATACTTTTTTTCTAATTCTGAAAGTTGTCAGGCTCATTGCAAAAAGTGTTGAAAAATGCAGATAAGCAGCAAAGCAAATCACAAAAATCAAGTATAACCCCGTCTTCCGCATATAATCATTGTTGACATTTTTGTTTTCTTTTAGCCTTTCTCTGTGAATCAGTGCGAATGGACATGTTTCCAGTGGGATTATATTGGGTATACTGTTTTGTATTCTGCCTTTTCCCCCACTTGGTAGTATATTCTAAATATTTTGCAATGACATCATGTATCTTCAGATTATAATTTTTTTTAATGACTTTAATTTTTAGAGCAGTTTTTAGGTTCAGAGAAAAATCCAGTGGAAGGTGCAGAGATTTCCCATATACCCTTTGCCCCCGCACATGCATAGTTTCCCCATTTTCAGCATCCCCCAAACCACCGTTTTTAATAGCTGCATGGTCTTCCAGTTTACCAATTCCTATTATTGAACTTCCACATTATTTCCAGGGATTATATGCAAAATACATAGTAAGCATTTAACAGCCCCAGGCATGACCCAACCAATCAGAATGACCAGGCAGTCGGACCAGAGCTGGGCTCTGGAGGCTTCAGACTGCCAGGCATGAACCTTAGTTTAGTGTTTGAATGGCAGGGATCTGGGGGAGGATCTAGGAGGCAGGCAGTATACAGGGACTTGAGCGAAGGGATGCAAGCAGCATCTCTTTATCAATCACACAAAAGATTTTCAGTATTTTAACTACCCATATGGTTATATTGGTGCAAAATTTCTGAATATCAGAATATTTATCAGTATTACAACTAGTAGAGCTATGAACATCCTTATAGAGATGTCTTTGCACAGATCTCTGATTATTCCCAGATGCACCTTTGTTGAGTCAAAAGATATGATACAGCTGTACAGCTTTCAGTATATAGTTCCACACTGTTTTTCCAAAGTTACCACAGTTTATACTTTTGCCAAGCTTATTATCTCACCAACTTTACCATTAAAACCTGTGTGCCTGGGCTTCCCTGGTGGCGCAGTGGTTAAGAATACACTTGCCAATGCAGGGGACACGGGTTCAAGCCCTGGTCCGGGAAGATCCCACATGCCACGGAGCAACTAAGCCCATGTGCCACAACTACTGAGCCCGCGTGCCTAGAACCCGTGCTCTGCAACAAGAGAAGCTGCCGCAATGAGAAGCCCGCGCACCGCAACGAAGAGTAGCACCCCCTACTCGCCACAACTAGAGAAAGCCCACGTGCAGCAACGAAGACCCAAAGCAGCCAAAAATAAAAAAATAATAATAAAATAAATTTATTTTTAAAAAAAAACCTGTGTGCCGTGGGGTAGGTTTTTTTGCATCTCAATTCCTCTCAACCCAGCAAATCCACTTATAGGTTATGTATCCAAGAAAAATACTCTTGTATGTACAAAAAGAGGCATGGACACAGACATTCATTGTAGAGTTGTTTATTATAAAAACAACAATCCCCAAACTGAAAATAAAATAATATTCAGGAATAGGGGGAAATGGATGGTTTACATACTTTATGGTAATCCATAGTATGAAATATTATACAACGATTAAAAAGAATGAGGAAGATGTATAAGACTGACATGGAAAGTTCTGAGATATTGAGGAAAAAAGCAAGTTATAGGACAGAATATGCAGTATCAGCACAGTAATGTTATATGAAAAAGTATTTGAATATGTAATGTAGATATGAATAGATAAGTATCTGGGAGAATACAGATCAAAATATTGATACGTACCTCTGAGGAGAGAAATGGGATTATAAGGCAAAATTTTTAGTCTGCATATTTTTATAGTGTTTTAATTCTTATAACATTAAACTGTTTTCATTTTGTGATTTTTAACAATATTCTTTAAAGTAGGAAATAAAAGGATTGAAGTCAGTTGTTTTCCTTCTGTCTTTTGTTGTCACTGTTTTTTTTTTCTAGCAGGAGAAACCTTTCCCCTCCTAACTTTTAAGTAAAATTCCAACATACATGAAACCTAAAATCAGCCCAGGCTTAATTACAAACCAGCTTCAGAGGCTTGAGATCTGCGCAGTTACCTGAGCCCCACCCTTGATTTAGTGTTCTTCTGTTACTGTCTTGACAGTCTTAATGATTTTTAATAAGGGGCCCCATATTTTCACTTTCACTGAGCCCCATAAATTATGTAGTCGGTCATGACAGTAGATTAGACACTCTCTGAGTTCCAAGAGTCTTCTTCTTGCTTTCAAAGTATCAGCATCACTCACTAGCCAACCAATGGTAGGGGGCTGGGGGGTTGGGGGTTGAGGGGGATGGAGCCTTGGAAATCAGCCTGAGCCAGAGTTCTGAGCAGCCGTCAGCACCCAGGTCCTGAAATCACAGCTTTAAATGACTGGTGATTTCTGCCAACACGTGGGCTCATGTGTTCTACCTCCTTTTTTTTTTTCTTTTTTGCATTAGCAGAAAAATTAAATTGTCTTCTCATGGTTTACTGATATGGGCTTCCACAATGATACCCTTTTTCTCATTTTACATCAACTGCATTGTTTAAAATGTTTGAGAGAAGATTTTTGTGTGCCGGAGAGACTAATGGCATCTCTGTCCTGCAAAAAGAAGTGAAATGAGTTTCACAAGGCTTGTCTTGGAAAACCCACCCCAGTGTCCCCAAACCACTGTTTCCTCTTCTACCAGCTTGCTTAGAAGCCATACATTCCTTTCTTAAACCTTGCCTGAAACGGTTGTGTTCCTACAGCATGACTGTTTCATGTCATGCCCTTTCATGGGAATACTAATTCCCCATTGCCAGTGGCCTTGTCTGCCTTCCTGCCTTTCTTCCTTTCTCTTCTCTTTTCTGAAATCTGTACTGTACAGAAAAGTCACAAAAATGTCCACCACTCCAGAATAGCCTCTTTTAACCTTTGGGTGAACATCCTGCAAATTATCTACGTAAAGTAAAAATATAGATATTGCTATAAATACATATTGACATAAATGCCTTTTGCCATTGCCTTCTTTCCTATTTAATAGGTTAAAACACCAATTAAACTATAATTGAATAAAATACAATGAAATGTGTCAGAAAAATGACCTCCTCATCAAGTCCTATTTAAGTTCGAACTTTCATGTTGGCATTTAAGACAGTTCCCATTCCCTGGAAGATTTTCTTCCCTACTCTTCATTTATCTGAATAACATTAAAGTCATACTCCCTGTGTGAAATTCTCTAAAAGTATTAGAACAGCTGTCCTACCCCCATGTAGGCATCCATCCAATAATCCCTTATCGCCGCCATCCTGTAGCAATCCTATATTTGCCACTCAATATTTGCCATTCAACATATACTGACTGTTGTTGTCACTTACCTTCTTCTAAACTGAAGTAAAGACTGTCTTGCACATCCTTTTATCCCTTGCCTTCTTTAGCACATTGTCCTAGATTCAATAAGCAGCTGATGAATATTTGATAAGAGGGGTGAGGATGCTGTTACCACCACCTAAGGGAACTTCACACAGATATTGATTCCTAAATATCTGTGGAGGTGCAGGCACTACTTTCCCTAATCTCTCTCTCTCTACGAGCTCCCTAGCAATTTCTATACAGTTCCAACTCTGACATCACTCTTGTTTAGGGTCTAATGGAGAGTTTGGGCTTCCAAGATCTTTCCTTAACATCAGGCAAAACACAGTTTTCCTCCCCCTCCTTCTTATGCCCTTTCTCTCTTTCAACTCAGTATCCTTAAAAAACAGTGACTTTATCATTTTATTAAAGGGCTGGAAGCCAGGGGCTTCCCAGATGCAGAATGAGTAATGTTCTCCTTATCCCAAGCAATGTTCTCCTTGTGTGACCAAGACCTTCACATGTGGTTTTACGTATTCTATTCCTTCAGGCCGTCACTTCTCATTTTTAGTGCCCACTGTGCTCCAGGGACTGTACCAGGTGCTTTATACACAGCATTTCACTTCTTACTCACAATAAGCCTTCAAGGTCAATGTTCCTCCACTTTGTTGATGAAAAAAGGGAAGCTCAGCGACATGAAGTAGGTTGCAGGAATCTCTCTGTCCTGGCAAAGTTTTAAAAGAGGCACATTCAAAGCAGATCTGATGAACTAACTACTGGCTTCACAACAATGTTAGTAAATGAAAATATTGCAGAACCCTCCAAGGAAAGGTGCTCGTTAAAAGCTCCTATTCCTTTGGGAACATACATAAACACACGTTCACTCGTCTCTAGCTTTTAGTCCTGAAATCTCTGGGCCCTCAGTGAGGCCTTTTGCCAACATATACAAGGCTTAGGGTTTTCACAAGAATCCAACATCCTTCTTGATACTAAGGCCACCTCTCAGGACTCGCTGGGCTGGGCGTGGCCTGGTGACAGACAGTGAGGACAAGCTGGGACCAAAACTCGCTGGGTGGGACAGATGCTGGGGTTAGACCTCGCTGAGGCCTGGGAGAAAGCCTATTTCTGCGCACCTAGAGATTATGACAGTGGACAAGAAGAAGTTGTTCAAGAAAACTGCCAAGGTCAAGAATCCCAGGATGCAACAGTGGGGATGCCCTATGACTGTGGTCGCTGCTGTTTAGGAGAGCTTCCTGTGTGCCTGGAACTTTACTTACAGTATCTGTGATCTTAAAAAAGGGTTTCCCAAAGTGTGGTCCATGAGACACAATGCTTTGAGCTCAGAAGCAGCTCTGGTGGAGTCAAATGAGTGTGAGAAACAAAGTGTACTATTTTCACCCCCACCAAAACTCAGAGCCTCTAAAAATAGAAAAATAAGCAACAAACAGACAAACTAACAAAAACCTTGCAAACAAGAAGCCATACTGAAAGCATTTAGCGTAAGAATATGTAATGAGCAACATACAGTCTCTGAAATGTTGAGAAATTTTTGTTAAAAGGAAAGAGACATGAAAGATGGTATCTCAAACATACAGGATGAAGGATATTTTCCTACAAGAGGGGAAATAGGACCTGGTTTGCACACGGAGGCAAAGTGATAGGATAGAGGCAGAACTTGAAGATGTGAGAAGATGTAAGAAGATGTCTGTTTCCTCAAAGAAATTGTGAACTTCTTCGTGGGATGCCTGAAGTGGAGCTCAAAAAGAGTTTTTTGGAAATTGCAAGGGAATTGATCCTGATGGAATAGGATCCCACCCTCCCCCTCAAACAAACCAGGGTATTCCAGGGAGCCTGAGGAAGGGGAGTGAAAAGAACTTTCTCGGAGCTTAGAAGGGCCGTGGGAGAGGATGAGGGAAACGTGGTGTGTTCTGAATGGAGACGCGCTACACCGAGGAGCTGTCTGTTGGTGGAAAGGAGATTCACATCTGGTGGCCTCCAGCAGCGCAGTAATGCGGGGGCCGGGTCACTGCTGGCGGAGGGAGCTGGCAGCATTTGGGAGCGAGCCTGGCAGTGGGAAAGGAACGGAGCGGGACAGGAAACAGCTGCTGGGGCCCACGTGTTTGGGAAGCAACAAGAGATGCGTACAGTTTTGCTGAGTAACACTGAGAAGAATAGTCGTGTACAGGGGCGCTTAAGGACATGATCCCTGGAGCCAGATTGAGCAGGTTTGGGTTTGAATCCCAGACACCCCCCCCCCGTTTGGAAAGTGGTAAGAATTAAATTAGGTCATATATGTAACACTTAGAAGAGTGCCTGGTACATCAGTAAACATTCATAAGTGTTAGATATTATTGTTGTTGTCGTTATTAAATTGTGGTGGAGCCGCTTGTAAGAATCTTGTGATTTTTCCTAAAGAAACATGAGGTCACCTGGGACAACAAAAACTAGGAGCCTAGTCCTGATATGGGACAGGTTCCCAAGGCTGAAGCTTAGCCTGGCAGGCACTGGGGGTGGGGGGGCGGGGGGACAACACGAGGGAGTCTGGGTTCCCAGCTAGGAAGAGAGCATAGGGAAGCCCAGGAGGGAGGTGAGACATCTCAGATTGAGCTTCTATCTGAGGAAACGCTCAGGGTGATGACAAGACCTAATTTGTTGCCATAAAAATCATGGCCACCATATGCACATTCATCCCATTCCTTTGACAAAATTTTGCTGAGTACCTATTATGTGCCAGCCACTCTTCTAGTGCTGTGGGTACAGAAGTCAACACAACACACAAACACCCCTGTCTTCATGGAGCCCACATTCTAGCGGGATCCCTTAGCAATCGTCCAGCTCAACCATAAACTCCTTCCTTACACGATTACCTTCATCTTCTCGACACACCAATTAGACAGGTATTATCAAACCCATTTTTCAGACAAAAAATTAAATTTTGCCACAGATCAAATAACTAATAAATGGCAAAACCAGGTTTCCAACACTGATCTAACTCTAATGTTTATATGTATGAAAAAAGTTCTGTATTTCATCTCCATGCTGCTGAATAATTTTGGTAGGTGAAGGGGAAAGCCTTAAGAGTTGAGGGACTGAGAATCTGTAAAGTCAGAATGTTAGGCCCCTCACATAGGTGCTAAGTTCCTGGAGAATGAGGGGAGAGCTGAGGTACAGAGGGAAATGTGAACTTAGCACTGAAGTCCTGGAAGAAGTGAGAGTGGGCTGTGAACGTGGTAGGCAAAGGCGAGTAGGCGACCGAGCCGTAAAGTAGGAGCAGCCCTGGTTTGCCGTAAAGTAGGAGCAGCCCTGGTTTGCTTCCTCATTCCTG
>NW_006770652.1:3870177-3879689 GCF_000442215.2 Lipotes vexillifer
GGGGGAAGGAGTAGGTGAAGTCCTGTCCTCCCTCGTAGAAGGTCTCAGATGCTTTGTTCAGGCAAGGAGATGAAAGGGCAGGCATGGGAAAAGCCGAGAAGTCTCTGGAAGAGACTCCCAGAGCCTCCTGTCAGAGGCCAGTGGATGATGGACAGCGGGTTGGGGCGGGGGAAGGATTCTGTTTCCAGAAAGTTGGCAAGAGAAGCAAGGAAGCTGGGAGACAGGCTGGAGATGCAGGTAAAAGAAAAGCAGGAGAGCACTGCGTACCTGGAACCTTGTGAGAGGGGGGTTGAAGGGTCACGTGTGCCACATTCCAAGTAGAATGTCAGAGAGGGCAAGTCCAACTGCAAACTCACCTGCCGAAGTGTGCACCCTCGACAATGGCCTCCTCTCTGCCTTTGGCGCTGGGGAAAGGAGGACCTGGCATCACCAGAATTTTCCAGGGAAACTTGACTGTTTCTAATCTACCCCACTGAACTCAGAGGTATTTGTGATCCCCGAATTGGGAAGAGCAAGGAAATTGTATACACAATTTCACAGCCATACCTGCTCTTTATAAGCTTGCCAGGGCCAGGGTGACAGCAAATCCCTGATTCTTGGAACCATGCTTTAAAATTTCTGATATCTCAAGTTGTCCAGCTAACAGGTACTGAAGGTTATCTGGGTGGGGCCTGGCCTAGAGGAAACGCTCACAAAATGTAAGTTAGATATTTTTTCATCGGTTGTTTTTTAAAGCAGTTGATCTGTTCCTTCTGACTAATGCTTCTCCAAATTTGTAATTTTAAAGGTTTTGATGAGCTGTGGGTGGAAGGAGGAGGGATCCATTCAGTTGTACCAAACAGTCCTAGAGGCCCATATAAACATATGGGAATGAAGAGATGGGATGTAGGAAGGGGAAGACAGATTCTAGGTGACGAGGCCTAGAGTGCAGGCACTTCCAAATTTTAATATGACTAGGAATCACCTGGGATCTTGTGAAAATGCAGAGGCTGATTCAGTGAGTCTAGGGTGGAACGTGAGATTCTGTATGTTTAGCAAAAGCTCCCAGTTTATACTGATGATCTACAGACCGTACTTTGAATAGCAAGGATCCACACTACATAACTAGTCAAAAGTTAGCTTCAAAAATGGCTTATTTTGATGTAAGAAGGCTGCTAACCAATCCATTAAAACATATTGGGTATCAAATTTATGTTTAATAGTAGGATGACTGCAAAACTTGTAGCTAGAGGTTTGCAGGTTGAAATCCTGTTTCTACCGTTTTCTAGCAATAAAACTTTGGGCAGATCATGGATCATCTCAGGGTGTCAGTTTCTGCATCTAAAAAAATCGAGGTAATAAGATCTGCCTTGGTTGACTGACTATACAGGGTAGATGTGAGGATCAAAGAAACAACTTAGTGAAAGTGCCTCTTAAACTGAAGGTGCTGCACGTGTGTAAGCATATTATTATTATTTGTAATATTTGAAGCCAAAGAAACCTCACAATAGCTCCCATTCCTACTGTTATAAATAGATAGATACCATTGCCCAGCTTTTGCACTGTGTTAAACCCCATTCTACACATGAGGAATATAAGACCTAGAACCTTAAGATTAGACCCGGCTGCTGAGTGTTGATGCTGTGATACGAACTCAGCCTGAGTCTCCAAAATCCAAGCTCTTATTCAATGTATTCAGTTGATTCATTGTAGCAAACACCCATAGAAAAAGCATCATAGAAAAAAGTGATGGTCTAGAACAGGGGTTGGCAACTTTTATTTCTTTTTCTGTAAAGGGCAAGATAGTAAATATTTTAATCTCTGCATGCCAAATTTAGGTCTGTCTTGCAACCATTCCATTCTGTCATTGCAGCACCAAAGCAGTAGCAGACAATACATGAAGGAATGGGTATGGCTGTGTTCCAATAAAATGTTGTTTACAGAAACAGATGGCAGGATGAATTTGGCCTGTGGACTATAGTTTGCCGATCCTTGGTCTAGAAAATTCTGAGTTGTCCAATATGGTAGCCATTTGCCACAGGTGGCTATTTAAATTTAAATGTATTTCAAATAATTAAAAATTCAATTCCTCGGTTGCATTAGCCACATCTCAAGTGCTCAGTAGACACAGGTGTCTGGTGCTACTGAAATGAACAGTGTAGAAAACATTGCCATCATCACAGAAAGTTTTATTGGAGAGCCTTCATCTAGATCATCTTTAGGATGGGGGAGAAATCCCTTATGAGTAGCTGTGAGGATATGGAATTTCTGGGTCCTGGCTTTGCTATGTGACTCTAAGTACATCATGCGAGCTCCCAGAGCCTTGGTCAACGTGCACAGAAAATGGGGCTAATACCTTCCCCACTGTGTTGTCGTGGGAACTGAATAAGGACGTACGTGAGAAACACTTTGTAATTTATTAGGAGCTGCACAAACATAAGCCATCATTAGGACTCTGTTATTTGAAATGTGAGGAAATGTATGGAGGCAGAATTTGTGTAGCTACCTGAATTGAGAAGAATAGATTTTCCTTTTAAATCACCCAATGGAAGCCATTAGGGTGTCAAAGAGTTACCAAAATAAGGAAACCTTATTATTTGTACAGGATTCTAATTTTCGGACAGGAAAGAGACTAGGTAGATCTCAGTGGTCATTGTCTTTCAGAGCTTGGAATTGTGTTAGTAATGCTTCAGGATACAGACAGACTGTCCGGATGGGAGCTGTGATGAGATCGGGCAGGTCACAGTGTCCTTCCTGAAAGAGATCAAAGGTTTATTCTTTTTTGTTGCGCTCAAGGTTCTGGCCTTTTCCTGTTGCTTCTTTATAAGGGGTCCCCTTTGAACAACATCCACTGTGGATCCCCACACAGGTCAAAGATAAAGTTCAATTTCGCCACAGAGTGATAGGCCAGGCCCTTGGTTGCCCAGATAATTCCAGTATCTCTGTGGTTCCCAGTGCCTCTCCTTCCCTCTGTTTCTAATCACAGCCATAATCACTCTTCTAGGACCATCCCTGCTAATCACTTCCATTCCTGTCAGTCTGCCGTCCCCTCTGTCCCTCAGGGATTCTGTCCCACGGGGTCCCGGGGACCAGACCACCCTCCAGTGACAATTTACTATAGTTAGTTGAGTGCACAAAGGAAAAGGTTTCTGTTTAAGGCTGGGTACCACCTCTGATCTCTGCTAGTTACTACAAGTTACATTTCGCATGGACCCTTTATTATGGCTTTTCATATGAGCTTCCTAGAACCTGTCTCACCCTTTTCTACCTTCTTTCCTATTTCCTTTTACTATTATTTTTCTCACTACAGTACTTAAATACTCTTAACAATTCAATTCTCTGCTCTGCAGCTAACACTTGCCTATCAGGCTGAAATGAAGGTGGCTCTTCTCACACACAGCTGCCAGTGATATATATTGGTTGAACCTTTAGGAAAGTAATTTGGGAATATTTTTCTAAATCCTTAAAAATCAGTATATCATATTACCAGGAGTTCCTCTTCTAGGGAAGTATTCTAAGTAAGTAATACACTGAAAATTCCTAAACAAATATATTCATTACTATATTGTTTACAGCAGTGAAAAATTAGAAATAATTGTCAACGATAGGAAAAGTGTAAAACAAACATCAATTTACAAACAGAAAGAAATATACCATTGCCCCTGCAGTGCTGAAGAAATGGCTCTCACGAAGCTAAGTGTCAAGATGCTTCTGCAAATGAAGCCAGGTGGGAAGGAGCAAGAATTGACAGAGAAAAACAATGGCTTTCTCCAAAACATCGATGCGGCTAATGCAGAAGTAAGTCAGGGCTGAGCTCCCAGGGGGCAGTTTCTGGGGTCCTGTCTGGAGACTTCCTCAGCCTGGTAGGACCGAATGACGAGATTTCCAGGTTCAGGGTTGGGGTTGACATTCTTCTCTATAATGCTTCTAATTTTGACCTCACGAATATCTAGTGTGGTAGGTCCTGTGAGATAGTCAAGGGACCTATGGTCATAAACTAGGCAGACATCAGTTGAATAGGAATGGTCAAGATGCTCGTCTCAATTTGTGAAAAAACGTTGATTGTTTTGTTCCTTCATCATCTTCACCTGCTAAAGATATAAACCATTTAATATGGTTTCTAGAGTAGAGGAAGCACACATTCATATAAATATTTGTTAAGTATTTATGCATTTGTTAATACATGATTAAAATGTATACTAATACAAACCAATGGCTAACAACCTTTGTAAATTGGAAGAACTTTTCTAAAGGAAAAGATTTTCCAGAACCCCTCATATATCCAAAAAGCTACTATGGGGCTTCCCTGGTGGCGCAGTGGTTGAGAGTCCGCCTGCCGATGCAGGGGACACGGGTTCGTGCCCCCGTCTGGGAAGATCCCACATGCCGCAGAGTGGCTGGGCCTGTGCGCCATGGCCGCTGAGCCTGTGCGTCCGGAGCCTGTGGTCCGCAACGGGAGAGACCACAACAGTGAGAGGCCCGCGAACCCCCCCAAAAAAAAAAGCTACTATGATATCAAGGATGTTTTTAAATCCATTTATAATTTATTAATAACAGTAGCATATACATTTGGAAACATTCAGCAGTATTTATTGAATCTATAGAAATGTATATACATTCCAGGACCACTTTCTATCAGGGTAGGTATAGAATGTCCCCCAACTCAGGGTTCAAGACCCACAGATAGGAAACCACTGCCTTAGGCCTCCATCACAAGTATATTGCAATTCATTTAAAAGTATACTTGAGTGTGTGAGTGTGTGTGTGCACATCTATACACATATATGCAGCCCAGCAAAATAACAATAGTCCAGCAGGGAATGGGCAAGGGATTATCATAGCAAAGGAAGTACAAATGAGTTTTATACGTACGGGCAAAGATGCTCAACCTTACTCATAAAAAGAGATTAAAACTACAGTGAAAAAAAAAAAAAAAAAAAAAACTACAGTGAGATACCAGTTTAAACATACCAGATTGGTGAAGATCAAAAACTTTTCTAACACATAGTTTTAGAAAAGGAGTTGGAAAACAGGCACTCTCATCATTTTTGCTGAAAGTGTAGATGGATTTAACCTCTTCAAAGCATAATTTGGTAAAATCTATCAAAAATTTAAAATATACGTATCTATTGACCCAGCAATTCTATTTTTAGGGTTATCCAATGGAGACTCTTGTACATATACACATAGATATGTAGGGATATTCACTGCAGCATTGTTTGCAGTAGCAATTGATTAGAAACAGTGTACATAACATTAATAAAGAACTGATTAGCAAATTATGATATAGCCTCATGATGGAATACCATATAACAATTTTTAAAAAGAGGCAGCTCTATAGGTACTAATATGAAATGGACTCCAAGATAATATCCTCTCATTTGTATTTAAAAAGGCATGTATATATTTATATAAACATAGCTGCTTATTTATGCATAGAATCTCTGTGGAAGAATAAAGAAGAAACTAGTAAATGTTGGGAGGAGGACGTCTTGGGTCTAGAAATCATGATGGTAGCACAGACTTACTCCTCTCCTTTGAACCATATGACACTTTTTTAACTCTACTTTTTAAAGAAGGATATTTATTTATTTTACACACACATTTGCATATACACACGAAGAGCTGCAATGGCTTCAGAATTCAGAATCTCACTTTGAATCATTTATTGATTCAGTCAACAAATATTTATCCAGCCTCTCTATTCCTATCTCATGTAATGCACTACACTAGACATTATTCACACAGAATGAAATCAGTACAAGAGTAGCAGGTGCTCTTTGGGGCCTGGAAAGATGCAGTGTTCTCCCTTTAGAGAAGTTTAGGGCAGGCCTAAACTATAGACCGAAGACATAATAACAGTATCTTTTTCAGTTGTGTGACTTACAGTCTGCTAAGGGAATTTACCAAAATGGACCGCATCTTGGACAGATCAGATGATGAGGACATTTTCTCTGAAAACTCTCAAAGTGACTTCCTTCATGATTTGGAGACTAAAAAATGGCTAAGGGACAGACTTAAATGTCACAGTGGGTGAAGAGAGGAACTTCATATTTCACATCTCAAAGCAGCAAGGATATTCTCACAAGGTTTCCTCATAATAGGTGTGAGATGTTCAGGGCTTAAAATCAAGATGGAGGCATTCTCTCCTCTGAAGGCTGCTGTTATTACACAAGGGACTTACTAGTATTCCCATGCAAAGAATTGCACATTACCTTATTTTTGTCCTTGGGATTTGTGAAATAACTGTGACATTTTTTACCTCAGAGCAAAAGGTAATGTAGGTATGTAGGATTGCCCCCTGGATTGCAGATTGTCTTCCAATAGATGCATTAGAGAGATCCATTTACTCATTTTTAATTGAACTATGGCTGATTTAGAATATTATATTAATTTCAGATGTACAGTATAGTGATTTAGTATTTTTACAGATTATACTGCATTAAAAGTTATTATAAGTTATTGGCTATAATTCCCTGTGCTATACAATATATTCTTGTTGCTTATCTATTTTATACATAGTAGTTTGTATCTCTTAATCCCTTACCCCTAATTTGTACCTCCCCCTTTTAGTTAATCTCTAGTTTGTTTTCTACATCTGTGAGTCTCTTTTTGTTTTGCTATATACATTTGTTTGTGTTGTTTATTAAATTCCACATGTGATATCATACAGTATTTGCCTTTCTCTCTCTGGCTTATCCCAGTAAACATAATATTCTGTAGATCCATTCATGTTGCTTTAGATGGCAGAATTTCATTCTTTTTACAGCTGAGTAGTACTCCATTGTGTATATATATATATATATATATATATATACATGTATATATCTATATATACAACATCTTTTTTTTTTTTTCTGTATGCGGGCCTATCACTGTTGTGGCCTCTCCTGTTGTGGAGCACAGGCTCCGGACGCGCAGGCTCAGTGGCCATGGCTCATGGGCCCAGCCATTCTGTGGCATGTGGGATCTTCCCGGACAGGGGCACAAACCCATGTCCCCTGCATCGGCAGGCGGACTCTCAACCACTGTGCCACCAGGGAAGCCCTACAACATCTTCTTTATCCATTCACGCTGATGGACACTTAGGTTGCTTCCATATCTTAGCTATTATAAATAGTGCTGCTATGAATATTGAGGTGCATGTATCTTTTTGAATTAGTGTTTTCATTTTTTCTGGATATATACCCAGGAGTGGAACTGCTGGATTGTATGATAGTTGTATTTTTAGTTTTTTGAGGAAACTCCATGCTGTTTTTCATAGTGGCTGCACTAATTTACATTCTCACCAACTATGTACAAGGGTTCCCTTTTCTCCATATCCTCACCAACATTTGTTATTTGTAGACTTTTTGATAATAGCCATTCTGACAGTTGTGAGGTGATATCTCATTGTTGTTTTGATTTGCATTTCTCTAATAATTTAGTAATGTTGAGTATCTTTTCATGTTCCTGTTGGCCATCTGTATGTTTTCTTTGGAAAAATGTCTGTTCAGGTCTTATGCCCATTTTTGGATTGGGTTATTTGTTTGTTTTGATATTGAGTTGCTTATATATTTTGGTTATTAATCCTTTATCGATCATATCATTTGCAAATATTTTCTTCCACTCCGTAGGTTGTCTTTTCGTTTTGTTGTTGATTTCCTTTGCTGTGCAAAAACTTTTAAGTTTAATTAGGTCCCATTTGTTTATTTTTGCTTTTATTTCTTCTGCCTTAGGAGACATATCCAAAAAAAAATATTGCTACAATTTATGTCAAAGAGTGTTCTGCCTATGTTCTCTTTTATGGTTTCCATTCTTACATTTAGGTCTTTAAACTATTTTGAATTTATTTTTGTATATGGTGTGAGGGAATGTTCTAATATCATTGCTTTACATGTAGCTGTCCAATTTTCCCAGCACCACTTACTGAAGAGACTGTTTTTTCTCCATTGTACATTCTTGCCTCCTTTGTCATAGATTAATTGACCATAGATGTGTGGGTTTATTTCTGGGCTCTCTATTCTTTTCCATTGATCTGTATGTCTGTTTTCGTGCCAGTACCATGCTGTTTTGATTACTGTAGCTTTGTAGTACAGTCTGAAATCTGGGAGGGTGATACCTCCAGCTTTGTTCTTTTCTTCTCAGGATTGCTCTGGCAATTCAGGTTCTTTTGTGGTTCCATATAAATTTTAGGATTATTTGTTTTAGTTATGTGGAAAATGTCCTGGGTATTTTAAATAATAGAGATTGCATTAAATCTGTAGGTTGCTTTGAGTAGTATGGGCATTTTAAAAATATTAATTCTTCCAATCCAGGAACATGGAATATCTTTCCATTTCCTTATATCATCTTCAATTTCTTTCATTAATTTTTTTATAGTGTGCAGAGTATAGGTCTTTCACCTTCTTAGTTAAGTTTATTCCTAGGTGTTTTATTCTTCTTGATGCTGTTTAAAATGGGATGTTTTTACTTTCACAAAAAATATGGAACATTTCACGAATTTGAATGTCACCCTTGTGCAGGGGCCATACTAATCCTTATATTGTTCCAATTTTAGTATACGTGCTGCTGAAGTGAGCACCCATTTACTCTTAATTCAGTCTGAACCTCTCTCAGTCTGAAATTCAGTCACCCAGCTGACATGGAATGGAGAAATTTGGACAAAATGCCTGAGATTGTCCCAGAGAGGGTTTATGCTTTCATTTAGTTGAAAACAAACGCATGGCCAAGACCCCTTATATTATTGATGAGCAGATCTCCCCATAGATTCCCCAGGCTATTGGCTATAGAGGAAGGTGGTTTCAACCAGTCAGAAAAACATACAGAAATGATGGAGTGGGTATTTCCTATTCCTAGGCTTATCCAGCCCCCTATGGAAGCTCAGGATTCATCTCTTTGTCTACTTCTCTTTTGAATACATTTTGGATACGAGGATGGCTAAGTCTACAATCCACAGAAGGAAAGGTCCTCAAAGAATATCCCAAACTGGACTTTACCTTCAAGGACTCTGCAGTAAGGAAAGAAAGAAACAAAAGAAATAGAAGGGGATAGAAGGTGTGAAGGAATGGAGTTAGACGTGTGGAGTATAGATAATAATAAGACAAAAAGTGGAAAGAGACAGACAGACAGATACTTGTCATAAAAAGAAAAGAATAATAGGAACTGAATTAGAAGAGTAGTCTTAGGATGGGAAAAAAAAATAGGGAAATTGAGGTGATCGTAGGGATGATCTTAGGGAACACATGAATTGAAGGTATAACTCTACAAATAGTGTCATCTGATTCTTTGCAGGGGCCTTATCCCTGGACTCCAGGTAAGGGCTGCTACCATTAGACCTACTTTTCCAGGACAACTTCCCTGTACTTGTGGTTCAGTGAACCCTGCTGAATCCTGTTAGTCGGTGAATGGTGATATCATCACTTGTTGGCCTAGGACAGAATAAGTCTAATTAGATAATAAAATTATTCACTCTGGAAGAGTTTATCAAATAGTCCACACTCTCAGGGTATAAGGCTTTTTTTTTTTTTTTTTTTTTTTTTTTTTTTTTTTCC
>NW_006770652.1:3879699-3889423 GCF_000442215.2 Lipotes vexillifer
CGTACGAGGACCTCTCACTGTTGTGGCCTCTCCCACAGCGGAGCACAGGCTCCGGACGCGCAGGCCCAGCGGCCATGGCTCACGGGCCCAGCCGCTCCACGGCATGCGGGATATTCCCAGACCGGGGCACGAACCCATGTCCCCCGCATCAGCAGGCGGACCCTCAACCACTGCGCCACCAGGGAAGCCCATAAGGCATTTTTATAGACTATTTCTTACAAACTTCAAATCAGGGCATAACGGTTTAAAAAAATATTTTTTTAAATTTATGATTGTATTTCTTTACATCTGTTTATATGGAAAATTCTACAATTACATAAAAATAAGTCATAGGCAATCACATAATTAACAAATAATTATTTAAAAATTTGGCTATCTGCTAACAAAAGGACAAATATATGACTTCTTGAGGAAGAAACCTTATTCTCTTATTCTCTGAAAACAAACCAGGAGGTCTCTACTTTGCATAATCTTATCTTTGTCTTTTATAAGAGAAAGATTTAAAGGACAGGTCCAGAAAATGGACAAAGAATTAAGAGGAGTAAAGAAAAAATTGTTGGTTTAATTAACAAAATAGACTTTTTAGCCAGACTGTCAAAGCTGCCATGTCTAACCATCAAAGCCCCCTAAAATACTTAGAAATGAATATTTTGCTCTGGTTTCACATTGCTAATCCCTGGCACTGCTACATACAGTGTCGATTTTGGATGCCAGGTCAGTGAACAGACTTTCCTATTTCCTGCTTTTGTTTGCATCTCTCACAAGCAGAATGTGTTTGCCTGTTTCTGAAGCCTATTTATTCTAAAATCACTTATTGAGGATCCCCTATGTGCTAGGATACATATATATAAAATCCTTTCCCCTCAGTGAGCTCACACGCTAGGAGGGACTCAGACAAGAACGTGGCTGTGTAAGATCCATCCTAGAAGTAGCAGATGAGCTATGAAGTACACGGGAGGGAGGGCTGTACAGGGAGAAGACTGGGGATGTGACAACTGAGGTTTGAAGGATGAGCTGGATGGAAGAAAAGCATTTCAGAAAGAAGGAACAGCACATGCAAAGATAATGAAGCCAAAGAGAAACTGTGTTGTGAGAGAGGAAGGGTGCAGGAAAAGGCATGACAGGCAAGCAGGCAGGCAGGACACTGAGGTAGGGATAGAGCAGGATGCAGACGGGAAGCCAGGACATCAACAGGAGTCAAGAACTGAGGAGGACTCAAAGTAGGGCCCTGTCTGGGATGCCATGAGCAGTGATGCTGGGGGGGTGGGGAAAAAGTACACCAGTTTAAATGACAGGTATTATTAGTGGATATGCACAAAGTGGATATAACATAGGTAATGAAGAGGGAAAAGAATGTCTCCCGTGGCAATGCAAGAACTTCTTTTAGGTTTCTGGCAGAGGCATCTGGATGGATAGGGAGACCATTTGCAAGGGTGGGGAACCCGAACAAGGTAGAGGGGAAATATGATGAGTTCCATTTTTTCCTTTCTGAGTTTGTGGTGCCTAGGAAACATCCAAATGGAGACATGTGAGCTCTTCAAAGAGCTGCATGTAAATGGAAAATAATGCCCTTAGACTGTGTATTTCGTGCAAGTACATGTTTAGTCTGTTATTTAAAAAACACACACATTTCTTTATGTGTTCAGTCCTGCAGACTTTAAAAACTCTTTTTATTTCTACTTCCTGCCTTTTGACTCTTTTGCAGTATATTAACCATTACCATGAAATGACCGACAAAGATAAGAAATATCACCATCGATTATTGGACATAGAACTCTAGAGATGATCTGGCCCAATTTTCTTACTACAGGCCAGGAAGCTGAGCTTTACAGTGGTTAAGTGACTTGTTCAACATCCACAGCAGTAGGACAAGACTTAGACCTCTGGTCCTCTGATTTCCAATGTGGTGTCTTTCTCTACATGACAGTGTTTCTGCTGCTTTTGAATATCCTGGTCAAAGATTTGGTGGAAAGAAATTGAATTTGTGGATGCTTTTTATTCATGAAGATGTAGCTAAGAGACAGTGGGGTCACGTAATACTTGGAAAATCTAGCCTTGGTTTCTTCATCTGTAAATGTGATAATTAACCTACATCACTGGTGAGGTGACACTGGGTTGTGAGTGCCAGTGGTAGGGACTAGGTATTCTTTAATCTGAACCCAAGTCCTAAATACAATTCCATGGTTTTGGAATCAGAAGACCTAGTTCAAGTTCTAGTCCATATACTTACGAGCCATGTCGATTGGTTTCCTGTGGCAGCTATAGCAAATTAGGCTTGGTGGTTTAAAACCACACGCACACAGGGTTTCCCTGCTGGCGCAGTGGTTGAGATTCCGCCTGCTGATGCAGGGACACGGGTTCGTGCCCCGGTCCGGGAAGATCCCACATGCCGCGGAGCGGCTAAGCCCTGTGAGCCATGGCCGGTGAGCCTGCGCGTCCGGAGCCTGTACTCCGCAGCAGGAGAGGCCACAGCAGTGAGAGGCCCGCGTAACGCAAAAAAAAAAACAAAAAAAAACAAAAAAAAAAAACAAAAAAAACCTGATTGTAATACTATTTCTGTAGCAGTCAGGAGAACATGTTCTTCCAGCTAAACCACTGGAATACACAGATGGGTCCACAAGTGAAAGAACTTGGAGCTGATCACATAGGCTGGATGGAAAAAAGTAAAAATATTATACAAAAAATAAACCTAACAGAAAACACAGTGAAGAGGTAATTGTAGGGTGTCAGGGTTGGTCAGAAAATAATGAAAAGTTTCATAGCTTCAGAAACTTAAGAAATTCTGGGTTTAAGGTGGTAAAGTCTTTAGGATAATAAGTTATCTCCATCTTTGCTCTCTCTTCTCTCAAGGAAAGGACTTCCCTCAGAGGCTCTCTCCTCGAAGCCACATTAATAGTTATCAAAAGGACGTATTGAAGTTCCCAATGATCCTTGAGTTTTATCCAGTATTGTCCAAAGGGATCCAACCAGTATGGCATGAAAAAACTATTGAAGTTTATTTGTTAATGCATATCTGAATTTAAGTGGAAAGTTTCAAGATGAAACAGAAGTGATGAAGTTGTTATTTGTCCCATCACTGGTATAAAGAGAGTGGGCTTTGGAGTCAGAGGGACCCAGGTTTGAATCCTGACATTGACATTTCTTGGATAGGTTAATCAACCTTTTTTAAGCCTTGACTTTCCTCTTCTATAAAAAGGGAGTAATGACAGCCACCTCATTGGTTTACTGTGGGTATTAAATAAAATACCGTATGTAAAGCATTAAATACAGAGCCTGGTACATAATAAACAATAAATGGAAGCTATTTTTAGAAATAAATTCCTCTGGCCTTCTGAACCTTCCTGCCACATTCGAAACTCTTTCCTAATGCAGGGCTGCTCTTCTAGATGTTTCTTTACCTTTCAGTTAAATATCTTCTTTACATTCAGTTAAACATCACCAAACCTTACAGCTAAACATCTCTTTACATCAGCCTTATCCTGACTATCCTATTCAAAATGGCCTTTTGTTTTCTTCAAGAGCATGAATAATATTTGGATTTTAAAAGATTCTGTGTTTTTATTAATACAAATTCTGCATATTAAAATTTCTTTCCATTTTTGAAACTAGTGTAAAATTCACATACAGTAGAATTATATCTTTTATTCCATTATATAAATATACCACAGTTTATCCATTCACTTATTGAGGCACATTTAGATTTTTTTAGCAATCATGAATAGAGACCCTGTAAACATTCACATGTAATTTTTTGTGTGAACACACATTTCTATTTTCCTTGGGTAAATAATCAGAAGTTGGAATGCTGGGTCCTATAATAAGTGTACATTTTTTTGTTGTTTTTTGTTTTTGTTTGTTTGTCTGTTTTGGCTGGGCCGGCTCTCAGTTGCGCACTCGGGATATTTTGGTTGCGGTGTGCAGCCTTCTAAGCTGTGGCATGTGAACTCTTCGTTGTGGCAGGCATGTGTGATCTAGTTCCCCAACTAGGGATCGAACCCAGGCCCCCTGCATTGGGAGCGCGGAGTCTTACCCACTGGATCACCAGGGAAGTCCCTATAGATGTATGTTTATACCTGTAAAAAACTGACAAACTGTTTGAAAATGACTATGATATTTTGCATGATGTCTGCTTCTTGCTGTTTTCCCCTGCAGTGGAGAGAGAGAGTTCTAGTCTTCCTCTTCTTATAAGGATATTAATCCCATTATGGGGGCTCCACCCACATGACTATATCTAAGCCTCCCTCCCTCCCTAAGATCCCACCTCCCAATACCATCCCATTGGGCCACTGGGGTTTCAAAATATAAATTTTGAGGAGGCACAAACATACAGTCCATACCAGGTAGAGATCAAAGTTCCTTTTTTTTTTTTTTCCCCAAGATCTCTTTCTTTTTTCTTTTTTCTTTTTTTTTTGGCATATGCATATCCAGTTGTTACAGCAACATTTATTGAAAAGATTTATTGAAATCTTTCATTTATTGAAAATTTCCTAAGGATTACCTTACATCATTGTTGAAAATCAGTGGGTCATATATGTGTGAATCTATTTCTGGATTCTTTATTCTGTTCCAATAATCTATATGTTTATACTTCCAGGAATACCACACTACCTTGATTACTGTAGCTTTATATTAAGTCTTGAAATTAGGTAGTGAGTGTTATTCAATTTTGTTCTTTTTTTTCCTAAGTCAAATACTAATTTTTATTATCTGATAATTTTTTTCTTTTTCTAAAAATTTAAAAAAATTTATTTTATATTAGAGTATAGTTGAGTAACAATGTTGTGTTAGTTTTAGGTGTACAGCAAAGTGATTCAGTTATACATACACATGTATCTATTCTTTTTCAAATTCTTTTCCCATTTAAGTTATTACAGAATATTGAGCAGAGTTCTCTGTGCTATATAGTAGGTCCTCGATTTTTGTTCTAATTTGTCAAAATTGTTTTGGCAATTCTAACTTTTTTTTCTGCTTTTCCATGTAGATTTTACATTCAGCCTGTCAATTTTGCTGTGATTTTGGTTGGAACTACCATTAATCTATAGATAAATTTGGGAAGAATGAACAGTTTAGCAATATCAACTCTTCTGATTCATGAACACAGTATTTCTGCCTATTTAGGTCTTCTTTGATTCCTTCCATCAGAGTTGTATAGTGTTCGGTGTACAGATATTTCACATTTTGTTAGATTTACACCTAAGTATTTCATGTTTTTGGTTTTATTATAAATGGTACTTAAAAATTTTCAATTTCTTATTGTTAATAGCTAGTATATAGAAATACAGTTGACTTTTGCATACTGACTTTGTGTTGTGACCTTGCTAAACTCATTTATTAGTTCCAGTAGTTTTTATAGGTTATTTGGGATTTTCCACATAGATAATTATGTCATCTGCAAATAGAGAGAGTTTTCTATCTTCCTTTCCAATCTGTATTCTTTTTACTTCTTTTTTTTTTACCTTATTATATTGGCTAGAACTTCTAGTACGATGTTGAATAAGAGGGGTGACAGCATATAGCAGACCTACTTACTTTGTTCCCAATCTTACAGGAAAAGAATTAAGTGTGATATTATCTGGGTTTTTGTCTGTTTTTAAGGATGCCCTTTCTCAGACTGAGAAAGTTTCTTCTATTCCTAGTTTACTGAGTTGTTTTTAAAATCAGAAATGATACTGAATTTTTTTCAATAGCTTTTGCTGCATCTATGAATGATCATGGTTTTTGTTTGTTTATAAGTCTCTTGATATGGTGAATCATAGTGATAGATTTTTGAATGCTGAACCAGCCTTGAACTCCCAGAATAAATCCTCCTTGGTCATAATATATTATCTTCTTTATATGTTGTTGGATTCAGCTTACTAAAATGGAACTTTTACATGTATGTTAATGAAAGATACTGACCTGTGTCCTTCTTTCTTGTAATATCCTAGTGTTAGTATCAGAGTAATGCTTGCCTCGTAGAAAAAATTGGGGTGTTTTCGCACATTTTCTATTTTCTGGATGAGTCTGTGTAAAACTGGCATAATTTCTTTCTTAAATGTTTGGTTGGATTCATCAGTGAAGCCATATTGCCTGGAGATCTTATTGTGGTAAGATTTTTAACTACAAATTTAATTTCTTTACTGATACATAGGGTTATAGTGCTACTCAGGCTATCTAGCTCTTGAGTATATTTTAGTGGTAGATTGTATCTGTCAAGGAATTTGCCCATTTCATCTAAATTGTCAAATGTATTGGCCTAAAAATATTAATAATATTCTCTTGTTATAATTTTTATTTTGAAATAATTATAGGTTCACAGGAGTTTTCAAAGAAATATACAGGATAGTCCCATGCACCCTTTTCTCAGCCTTCCAAATGGTAACATCTTGCCTAACTCTAGTATGCCATCAAAACCAAGAAATTGATATTGGTATTATCTACTGAGCTTATTTGGACTTCACTAGTTACAAGTGCACTCATTTGTGTGTGTGTGTGCGTGTGCGTGTAGTTCTATGCAATTTTATCACAAGTGTAGCCTTGCATAACCACCACCACAATCAAGATTCTAACCTGTGTCATTGCACAAGACTCCTTTGTGTTACCCCTTTATAGTCACACTCGTTCTCTCCCACCCATCCCTAACCCCTGGCAAGACAAATCTGTTCCATGTGTTTATAATTATGTTATTTCATGAATGTTACATAAATCAAATCATGCAGTTATGTATCTTTTTGAGACTGTTTTTTACAGTCAGCATAATTTCCCTGAGGTTCATCCAGATTGTTGCATGTAACAATAGTTCCTTCCTTTCCATCACTGAGTAGTATTCCATGGTATGGTTCATATATATACTCTGTCTAGTTTTTGGCTATTATGAATATAGCTATTTTGAACATTCATGTACAGCTTCCTGTGTGAAAACAGGTCTTCATTTCTCTGGGATAATTGCCCAAGAGTGAAATTGCTGGGTCATATGGTAAGTTTGTTTTTAGCCTTGACAGAAACTGCCAAATTATTTTTCAGAGTGGCTCTACCATTTTATGTTCCCACCACCAATGTATGAGTGATCCAATTTCTCCACACCCTTACTAACATTTAGTGTTATCACTATTTTTCACCTTAGCCATTCTGGTAAGTTTACAGTGATATCTCGTAGTTTAAATTTGCATTTCTCTGATAACTAATGGTGTTGAACATCATTTCATGTGTTTATTTGCCATCTATATATCTTCTTGGTAAAAGTCTGTGATGTCTTTTGTTCATTTTCTAATTGCAAGGTTTTTTTTAATGTTGAGTTTTGAGAGATCTTCATATATTCTAGATATAAGGCCTTTGCTGGATATATGACATGTAAATCCATTTAAGAGAGTCTTTGGCCAAGCAAAAGTTTTAAATTTTGATGAGGTCCAGTTTATCAACGTTCCCTCTTATGGGTAGTGCCCTTGGTTTCAAGACTAAGAACCCTTTGCCTAGTCCTAGGTCCCAAAGATTTTCTGTGTTGTTTTTTTTCCTAGAAATTTAACTAAGCTTCCATTTTAGTCATTTTACATTTCTGCTCCTATATCCAGTTAGGACTACACTTCTTTACTATTATCTAGATTACTTAGAATGTTTTTTACTTTCTTGAATTGCATTTATGACTTCCCATTACAACACAATTACTACCCAAGAGTCCTCTTACTATAGGAGTAGGATTTCATTTTTGAAAGGTCAAAAATGATCTTTCAAGATCAAAAAAGATGATCCATTGGGGATTTTTCTTAAGCCACAAGGCTTAGTCCATCTCTTGGTCTGTTGCAGCTTATTAAGTGAGGTGATGTCCCTGGAGGACCAAATTGAAAAGCTGAATCACACCAGGACCTTGACTCTGATCAGGGGGCAAACATCGAGGTAAGCTGGAAGCCTGGAAAAAAATGTGGGAGGTTGTGGGGGCTTTACCACATCTTCCCACCCCATTTATTGTTCAACAGGTCGTAACAAGAATTAAAACCCATCTTCTGTCACAAGGAGGAGAGCTCTCTGGTGGTCAGTTCTGAGCACATTTCACCTGGGTACCACCACTTCTATTCTCTAACAACACAAAAAGTCTAGATTTTTCTGTTCTACCTAGAAACTCGGTCAAATTTGGCAGGTATATATCTCAATGCCATTTAAGATAATGATGAGTTCCTTAAGGGAAAACGTCTCTTAATATTTGTATCCCAGCACCCAACAGTACAGAGGAACCATGCAGGAAATACATATTTGTGAAGAACTGCATCCTTAGAATGTAAGAGATAATATTTGTGTTTGTCTTTGATGGCTTCACGAAGAGTTCTTGTGTTAGTTTTCACAGTCTCCAAAGTTCTCCTGTTATTTTGTGTCCTTGCATTTCTTAGAGACTCTTTTCTGAGACAGGTTTAATTTTCCCTTTTTAAAAGAGTCATAGAATGTTAGAAAAGTAGTGACCAACTTTGGATAAGAATTAGACTTCAGAGCCCTGGCTGGTATTCTTCTCTAATAAACTTCAGGCATTTGAAGAAAAGCCTATAAAAATGGAAAAAGTCTGTATCTAACTACCTCTTTTTATTGAAATTGCCAGCCTCTGCTGTAGTTCAAGCCAAACTTAAATTAAGTGGATTTCGAAAGAGGGAGGAAAATGCCTCTTTTATTGTTGGAAGGTAATATTTATTTAGACCCCTCCCATATTAAAAGCCATCTACAGATAAGCACAGATTTTTCACTGAGGAAAAAAACCTGCTTTTAACTAAGATTTAGTGCAACATTTTGACATAGCAACCTCATTTTGTGCTAGTTGAAAAGTCAAGAGTTTTCCCACTACCTAGGGCTTTGGAAACTGCAAACCATGAAGAAGGGAAGAGGACAAGGGGCAAGAAATATTCTGCTTTAAAAAATTTCCTCCAAAAGTCAGCGGTATTGCAGGAATGTAGATTTCAACAGGAGGAAGGAATAGGAGGGGATGGATGTCAAAAGAATGAAGAGCGTAAGATAGAAGAGCACAGAGACAAATGAAAGTGAGGTTAAAAAACAAACCAACAAGGCTTGGATAATATGAAAAGGGAATAGAATCTGAATAAGAATGGATATATGTATATGTGTAACTGAATCACTTTGCTGTACACCTGAAACTAACACAACACTGTAAACCAATTATACTCCAATATAAAATAAAAAATTAAATTAAAAAATATAAGTAAATAAAAACAGACATATTTTGCAAATGCAAAAAAATATGAAAAGGGAAGGCATCACAAATATGTACGGAGATTCTCTATCCTGGAAATATACAGCTTTGTATACACTCTAAAAAAACAGGCACAGACTTGAAAACTAGAAACAGCCCAAATACTCATCAACTGGTTAAGTGGATAAACTGTGGTATATGCTACATGATGGAATGCTACTCAGCGATAAAAAGGAACGGATTTCTTAATCATCCAACAACATAAATGAATCTCAAATGCATTATGCTAAGTGAAAGAAGCCAGACTTGGAAGATTAGACTCATGATTCCACTTCTGTACCACTCCGAAAAAGGTTAAACCATAGGAATAAAAAATAGATTAGTGGTCACTGGAGTCCAGTGGGGAAAGGGAGGAGGAGATTGACAGAGGGACACAGGGAAATCTGGGGTGTGATGGAAATATTCCACATCTTGTTGTAGTGGTGATTACATGCCAGTGACAGTATGCATATGTCAAAATTCATAGCACTGTGCACTTTTTTTTTTTTTTTTTTTTTTTTG